>NC_142493.1:3879002-4183109 GCF_965113065.1 Corylus avellana | reverse complement strand
AAATAGTAAAAATGACTGAATATGAGGGATGGGCCGATGGATCAGAACTGGGCCCAAGTAAGCCAAAATTTGACCCAACAATTTTTATGCAGCATCTTGAAACTTGTATTCTTTTCCTGGTGCTTATTTTTGGCAAGAGACTTAGGCGGCAAGAAAGGGAATAGTAGGGGTGCAAAGGCGGTTAGTAGATTTCACTAACCGCAACCGCTAACCGCCTAGCGGTTAGCGGTTAGCGGTTAACCGCCGGTTAGCGGTTAGCTAAATAGATAACCGCCCGCTAACCGCTTTTTTAAAATTTGGCTCTTTTTTTGGGCTTTTTGGGCTCTCTTTAGGGCTTTTTGGGCTTATTTTTTTTGGCTTTTTTTTACCCTCATTTTTTTTTTCTTGTATTTTTAATATCTTCTTGGGCCCAATTGCTATAAAAAGAGCCCATATTGAAAAATCAAAAATATTTGACCCAAAATTTACATTTACTTGTACTTTAAAAAAATTTCCTTAAATATTAAATCATAACCAGTTAACTTTTTTTTAAAAAAAAAAAAAAAAAAAAATTCAACACAACATACAAAAAAAAGTTCAGAATCCAGACAACTGTCACAACATATAAAAAAATATATAAAAAAAAGTTCAATACAAAGCATATAAAATAAGTTCAAAAAATGGTTAAATTTCTTTTTCTAAAAAATGTTCAAAAAATACATTAATACTTCAATTGTGATTATAAGTAACACATTGTTAAATATAATGTCAATTACTTAATTTGATATTATATAATTATATAGTCTCATTAAATTATATCATATGATTCATATGATTAATTATTTAAATTCTTATTATATTTACTTATAATCTTTTTTCTTTGAATTGAACTTAATATCTAATGGTAAATGGTAATGTTCAAACTCCTAAATCCTAAATTCTTAAAGCATCTAATAATGCTTTAATTAAATTGTAGACTTGTAGTTATAAGTAATATATTGTTTAATTCAATTGAATCAATTGTGATTATCATTGTACATTAATCATATGATTAACTTGTAGACTTATGACTTATGAGTTATGTCATATTATATATGTATTATTTATTATTATACAATCATATGATTTAATGATCAAGTCATCATGTGATATAATCATTTCAATTATAGTGATAATATATAAATTACTAAAATTATAATGATAATACATTAATACTTAAATTGTGTTTATAAGTAACACATTGGTCATTGTTTAATCCAATGTCAATTACTTAATTTGATATTATACGAATCATATCATCATTGTACATTAATAATATGATTCACTTGAAGTCTTGAATAAAGTATTTGAATTGTCATTAAATCATATGATTAAGTATTGATATTATACATTTATATTATTCATATACATATGTGGACTTATATAGACTTATAACATATATAGACTTATAAGTTTATAACATACATTGGAAATAAGTCTTTAGATATTTAATTGTTGTATTAGTATGAATTGGTATACTTATGAGTTATGTCATATTATATATGTATAATTTGTTATTATATAATCAAATGATTTAATGATCAATCTCATGTGATATAATCATATAAATTATAGTGATAATATATTAATACTCAAATTGTGATTTAATTATTTTTAAAAAAAATTGTGATTTAATGATCAAGTGATTATGTTATATCTATAAATATTTTTATAATTATAATTATAAAAATATATTATATAAAAAGGCGGTTAGCGGTTACCGGTTACGGTTAGTAGACCCAATAACCGCTAACCGCTAACCGCTAGGCGGTTATAGCGGTTAGGCGGTTAGCGGTTAATGCGGTTAGACAGTTAGGCGGTTAGGCAGTTGGCGGTTATAACGGTTAGCGGTTAGAAACCGCCCGCCTTTGCACCCCTGGGGAATAGGGGATTGTGTTTAGGGTTTGTTCAAATGAATGGAAATGAAAGGAAGGTTCCAGTATAAACTTTCCCTAAATGAAATGGCGTCATTTCTTGAATTAAAATGATGTCCTTTTGTTATAATTTTTTTAAATTTTTTTCTATAATATATTATTAGTATAAGAGGTAGACAAAGGCAGATAATCTGCCCCCGCCTACCCCTAAGCCCGCTATTCGCGGGTGGATAGCGGGTAGGGCCATCCATCCGCTCTTATTATGAGTTGGGCTATTTGCCAACAAACCCGTGCGGGCGGGTGAATGGCAGAGGCAGGCCTATTTTTACCCGTCCCGCTGTATAGGCCTACATGGGATTATTGAATGGTTTTAATTACTCTTTCCCCCCTTCATTAGTGATATCTTAGGCCCTATGGCCCGTATCCAACTGCTCTTCTTTGGTGACAAATTCAAAAACAAGAAATTGAGCATTGGTGAAATTAAATGAGACACCTTAAAATTGTTTTATTTTATGCAATTCATATAATTTATTTTTCATGTAATTTGATAGGAATTTGTGCACAAGTTAAGCGAAAAACATGAACTTGGATGTGAATTTTTTATTTTGATAAACAATTGAAACCAGAAAGAGAAAGGGAAAAACAACAAAACATTGCATAACAATGAGCATAATGTGCTTAAGAAAAATATCAATCAACATCATTAATAAGTGGCATTTGCTTTTACGTAATCACATGTTTAAACCAAAACAATAAAGCACGCACGCTAACAATTTAGCAAGGTTTGTTTTGTTTGTCAATATGTGTAGCCTATGTCAGGGCATAACACTCGTAGTTAACGATTAAAGTATTTAACTCTATCTATAATGCGTAAAAAATAACTCAATACAATAAGATTAGCTAAGAGATAACTATGTAATTGTAGCTTTTGGACCTTAGCATTATTTTATTGCAGAGAAAAGAAAGGAAATGGGGGCACGAAGAGAAAACTAAAAAGCAAAGGAAGAAAAAAAGTCGGAAGTATTTCAATTATAATGATAAAGGAAGTTTGGTATATCCATCGATCCGAACGGCTCTTTGACGTTTAGTTGAGAATTCAATTCACGCGCGTGACTCTTTGGTGGCGCAAGCAATAAAATATGGGGTCTCATTTTTTGGACAAACCTCCTCATCTAGGATCCTGATCCCCTCATCTATCCATCTTTTTTTGGACCACATGTTTTAGTTTTCACCTACCAATAACATGGTATTTGAAGGGTTGGAGACCGTTAAGTATGCATGTGTTACACATCAAAATAATTGACTGAAAAATGTTTAAGTGGACAATATTATTTTGAAAAATATTTTTTTGGAAAATATTTTTCAATATTTGGTGTATACGAAAAATCACAATTTTTTCTATATATAATCATATTAAACTTTAAATTACCAAAATCTCTCGTTCAGATGAGTCCCAAACGGGTCCAAGAAGGGTCATGTTAGGTCTAGACCAAGTCTCAGCGGTGTCCTAACCAGGTCCCAATGGTGTCCTAAACGGGTCCTTCGAGGGTCCCGGTGATCTTGGCGGTGTCCGGTCAAGTCCTGACGAGGTCCTAATTGAGTCCCATTAGTGTTCTAGTCGTGTCTCGGGGGGTCTCGACCAAGTCCTGGCGGTGTCCTAACCGAGTCACGATTAGGGGTGGCAAAATGGGTACCTGACACGACCCGATTACGACCCGCGGGTACCCGTTACACGATTAGCCTATATCCAGACACGACCCGTTTATCTAAACGGGTAATCGGGTTTGACACGATTATGACACGAAAATAGCCGGGTAACCCGACACGACCCGTTTAAAATAACTGGGTCTAATCGGATAGACACAACCCGACACGACCCGATTACCCTAAACTACAAAATTAAAAAAAAAGATATTCAAAATACAAAAATAAAAAAATTCAAAATTGTAATAATAATACTAATACAATAATACATCAATATAGTCAATGCAAAAAATTGAGTTCCAAGAGATTAAAGGCTTTAATAAAGGATAAGAAAAAATATATATATATTGGAAAGTAATTGTAATTGAGAAATTGTACTCCAAAAGAAATTACTAAACTCATAATTTCACCTAAACTTAAAAGTTAAAAGTTAAAAGTTAAAACAAGTAAGTTCATTTATTAAAATAGTCCACTTATTATTTAGTCCCACATGGAACAAAAGTGTTAAAAAATTAATTTAAACAATGAAAATCACAGTTTTCTTGTTAGCTTTCTCTTTTGTTGGTAATTATGTATTAACTTATTTCTTGAAGCAGGCTTCCTTGTCCCCAAATGCTGAAAATGGTAAAGTAAGTCTTAATTTCTTAAAGTCTGTACTTAAAAAAAAAAAAAAAAAAAAAAAAGGTCTTAAAGTCTATAAGTTAGTAAACGTGAGGAGTCCGCAAGGCAAAAAAAAAAAAAAAAAAGAGAAAAAACGTGAGTCCGCAAGGCAGAAAAAAAGAGAGGAAAAAAAAAAAAAAATTCCGGGTCTGGCGGGTCGCAAGGCAGAAAAAAAAAAAAAAAAAAAAAAAAAATCTGGGTCTGGCGGGTCGACCCGCCAACCCGCCAGACCCGGAACTGTGCGGGTCTGACGGGTCGACCCGCCAGACCCGCACAGTAATCATGTCTAGCGGGTCGACCCGTCAGACACGAAATTTTCGAGTCTTAATCGAGTAGACCCGATTACGACCCGAACCCGATTAGCCCAAACCCAATACCTGTTTTTTCGTGTCGTGTTCGTGTCGGGTTCGCGGGTCGTGTCAAAATTGCCGGCCCTAGTGTTCCGATCGAGTCTTGGTAGGTCCCGGCCAAGTCCTAACCGGGTCCCATCGATGTTTCGGTCAAGTTCCGGTAGTGTCCTAATCGGGTCCTAGAGGTGTCCCGGTTAGGTCTCAGTGGGTTTCGACCATGTCTTAACTGGGTCCCATCGGTGTCTCAATCGATTCTCGGCAGTGTCCTAATAGAGTCTCGATAGTGTCCTAGTCAGGTCCCTGTGGTGTCTCGGTCAAGTCTCGGCAGGTCCCGACCGGGTCCAAGCGATTTTCCGGTCAAGTCACACGGTGTCCTAACTAGGCCCTGATGGTGTCCTAGCAGGGTCCCAGTCAAGTCCTACCATGGTCCCGGTAGTGTCTCGGTCAAGTCTCAACAAAGTCCCAACAACGTCCTAGTTGGGTCTGTCGATTTGAGAATAAAGTAATCAAATTTGGAAAATGGTTTACAGTTTTCAAAATGAAAACCATTTTTCAAAAATTAAAGAGGCTTGTTTGCTCAAACTGAAAATATTTTTTGTTGACTATTATTTTATGTCGCACCAAACACTTGAAAGTACGGAAAACATTTTCGAAAAAATTATTTTACGTTGAAACATAAGGAACCTTATATTGAAAAGATGTCACAAGTTTGAGTGGTTAATATAGAAGTTGGGCACATATTTATAGACTTAAGCTTTGGGTTGAATATAGTATCCTAACATACTATATTATGGTCTTCCTAAAAGACTTTCCATAGTGTTATTCTCCCTAACAAAGTTGCATTAGAGCTGATGATAGAGTAGCACATGCACAGAAAAAGATCTTTGACGACAAAGGTGCAAGGTAGATTAGGATTCAAATTCACATAGCACACAAATAATCCTGAAAATGATCCATAAGATTGATAAAAGCTTTTGTTGAGGGTATGTATAACAATGTGATGATGTACTCATGTGTAAGGGGCGATTGTTAAATATACCCATCCCGTATTCAAAAGATGTCACAAGTTTGAGTGATTAACATAACATAGTTGGACTCAAACCCATATACGTAAGCTTTGAAATAGAGTAACGTCATATCATCTTAAATATGTTATGGTCTCGTTTAAAGACTGTAAAAAGTCACTCTCCATAACAGATAATCTTAGCCCTATATAGATATTGTCGACACAGATTGAGCAGAACGCCAAAGAATCGATCCATTTTTGAATTCGTACATAGTGGATAGAGGGTTTTCAGAGATGGCAGCAAATCAACAAGAGTTGAGAAGTATGTTAAGCACAAACAATTTCATCACTTTGCTTTGGCTGCTTGTGTTAGTGGTGTTTGCAGCATTGGGCACCGTCAAGTCCCAGTCAATCGTCGAGACCCTACCGGGCGTTCCCGGAAAACTTCCTTTCAAACTTGAAACTGGGTAAGTCATCTTTTTCTTTCTTTCTTTTTTGGATGAAAAGACATATCTGTAAAACCAACAAACAAACAAAGAGCAAAAGCAGTTTTTGGACAGCCTTAAACCAGAAACCAGAATAGTGACAGGGATTTGATTTCCCAACCAGAAAAGTGACAGTGACGGCCATATTTTGTGTGTAAATTCTCAGATATGTGGGCGTGGGGGATGCCGACGATGTGCAACTGTTTTACTACTTCATTGAATCCGAGGGGAACCCAAAGAAGGACCCTCTCTTGCTCTGGCTCACAGGAGGCCCTGGTTGTTCTTCTCTCACCGGACTCCTTTACGAAATTGGTAGACTTTCCAACCCTTTTCTTTTGCTTTGAAAAATGTTGGGCCTAAATCCTAATTACAGTTTAAAAATGAATTAAGAAGAAAAATTTGTCAGTTAAATTTATGGGGAAAGTTCACTACCCCTCAAACTACCACCAAAACTACCAAAAATTATCAATGTTCATCAATGACGAAATTACGTTCAGTAAAATAAAAATAAAAATACTAAAATTTCTAAAAAAACCTAAAACTAACACACAAAAAATCCAAACGGTGGCCAATTTTTTATTTTTTATTTTTATAAAAAATCCATTTTATAAGAAAAAAATTAAAAAAATTTAGATTTTTTTATATAAAATTTGAAAACTTTCATTTTTTTAATAATTTTTTAAATAAAAATTTACGTTTAAAAAAAATAAAAAAATTTTGTTTAGTAAAATAAAAAATAGTTTTTTTTTTTAAAAAAAAAAAAATTCCGTTTTAAAAAAAAATTAAAAATTAAAAATTTTAGTTTAAAAAATATTATTTTTAAATTAAAATTTTTTGTTTTTTTTAAATCTTTTTTTTTTAATTTATATGGATATTTTTGTCTTATTGAGAAATTTATAAGGGCATTCAATTGGTTTTCAGATGAAATAGTCAAAGGTCTGATCCAACAAATGGTATCAGAGTCATGGATTCAACTCGCAAGAGTGTTACGTTGAGGGAGGGATTGTTGAGGAGCAATAGTACCGCTCTGCTCACGTGGACGACTCTTAAAACATGCATTACATTGTGCGATTTTGAATGCCTCCCTCACTATACACTAATTGATTTTCAAATGAAATGAACAAAGACCCAGTCCAACAAAAATTGACAATTTATGTGCGGTTTCAAATCTCAATTATTGACTAAGAAAAAAAAAAAAAACCACAATCATTATATACCATTATGGAAATAAAGATTTGGACCGTTTCTCACCTAAGATATATAGATCATGTTTGCGTGAATGCTTTTGTGTATATATATATAGAAATTTTAAATTTTTTTAATGAAAAAGTAAAAAAATTTTGTTTTATAGTAAATTTTTTATTTGAATAGTAATAAAAAATAAAAATATTGAAAAATTGAAAAAAAAAAAAAAAAAAGTGAAACTTCAACAAGTCCATTGCCAAACGGACCGTTTCTTTCTTATATCGGTCAGAAATGTTAAGTGAACTTGTTGTTTCTTTAGTTAATATTTATCACATATACAAATTTAGGATTTTTTTTTTTTTTTTTTTTTTTTTTTTGTGGTTCCAACGCCTTAATTTGATTACTTTGCACTTTAATGTAGGTCCATTGTCATTTTAATTATGAAGATTTCGATGGAAATCTACCAACATTTTTGTTGAACCCATATTCATGGACAAAGGTATGTCATCACTCATCATACCCTTCTATCTATCCCTTCAATCATTATATATATATATATATGAAAAATCTAAAACGACTCCAAACGACACCTATTCACACGTCTAGGAGTTTTACAGAAAATATCCAGAAAAACAGATCTAACCTAACAATCAATAATCAACCAAATACAGATATGTAATGAAAATCAAGAACACAGATATTTGGTTACGAAGAGGAAACCATTTAGAGAACTCTCTAAATGTAAAACCTCTCCGGGGCAGCCAAACCCAGGAAATCAATCCACTATAAGAAGAATAAGGAATACAAGAAGAATTACAAAACCTTTGCAATTTACTCTTCCTTGTACACGACAAGCGACCCACTTGACTTCTACCGCAGTAGCCCTTTCCAGAACATCTGGCACAATTCTTCTACTTGATCTCCTTTACCGGAACTCCGGTAGACTTCGGTTGTATATGATTTGTGATGAAGACACAACCTTTAATTCTAAGAGAGACTAACCCTAACACTCAATATCTTAAACGCTCTCTTAGCACATGGAATTCTTATGTGGAATTCCTTACAATTTCGTGCATAACAGCTCTCTATATATAGACTACAAGAAAACCTAGTACTAGTTGAAATGGGAAGAAAAACTAGTTCTAGTTGGAATAGGATTCATCCAAATTTTCTTCCTTATCTTGCGAGATGATTTTGGCATAGCTAACTTTCGAATTTTGAAAATCTTATTTCACAAAGATTTGTAGAATTTTGTGTTAGCTTTCCAATGCCGCTGGTTTCACCTCAATCCGATTCTTGAGCCGAAAGTTATGGTCTGAATACTGATACATGTGCAGGATACGAAATTTAATCAAATCCTATTTTAACTCTAATTAAAGAATTCCGATTTAATTAAACTTAACCATATCATATAGGTTTTCTATTATGATTGGTTAAGCTTAACCACATCTTGTAGGTCTTCTCTTGACACAACACCTCGTGTATGCACTGCTGACTGGATTGCAGATGAATGTATTTTGTCACTGAATTTGGCAATTCAAAACCCAACAAACTCCCCCTTTGACAATTCTGTGACAAAAATTACAAGTTATATCTGAATAGATAACTCCTGTTTCCTGAAACACTCACAAAACATATTAAACGTATGTGGAATAGAAATACCCAATGTACCAATAATATAACAGATTTGAATAGAATATAATCATGAATAGCTCACCAAATCAGTTAAAACACAAAACAAATATCATTCATAGATGCAACAAGTATATCAAAATCAAAATCAAAATCATCTATGGTGTTCTATCTATTCCCAATCTGCACTCTCTAAAACTTTCTCTCCCCCTTTTTGTCATGAATGGACAAAGGGCAGTAAAATACCAATAAGCCCAATGAAAGTCAGAGAAACATAAACAAAATAAAAAATATGAATGTATAATGAGTGAAATGCAAGAGCATGATAAAAAACAATTCTCCCCCTTAGTGAATGACATAAAAAAAATGAAGAAAAAAGTCAGAATTTTTTTTTTTTTTTTTTTTTTTTTTTTTTTTTTTTTTCAATATAAGACTTGTTATGTCAAATACACTCACATGATAAAACATAAAAGACTCATGTATTAAGCAATGATTATCTGGTAATATCTCAAAATGTCCAAAATATACATGAGAATAAAAAAATATGAAACAAAAGTTTTTTCAACACAA
This sequence comes from Corylus avellana, assembly GCF_965113065.1. NCBI lineage: Eukaryota > Viridiplantae > Streptophyta > Magnoliopsida > Fagales > Betulaceae > Corylus > Corylus avellana. Next base: position 4,173,625 of record NC_142493.1, on the reverse strand, counting down.
GCAAAGCAACATGTTCCACTCGACCCATGCTTGTGTGTTGTGTGTGAAAGCTAACCATCAAGTAAGTTTAAGAACTTATACGGTAATGGGATAGGCTAGCAAGTAAAAACTTAAATTACCTCATGGGAAGATTGACATGTATATCTAAACAAAAGTCAAACCTTGCTAGGGCCGTGTCACCCTCATCCAATACACTTCCCATGTAGTAGTAGCACATACTCAAACATTGTCCGGTAGTGACCGTCTCTTTCCACAATGAAAATGGTCACGACTATTTCTATAGGGACAAGTTGAGCACAAATAAGACATAGTGAAATAGATTCCTTTTGGAATATATTCATATGTTTTCTTGTTTCACTATTTTTTTTCTTTGAGAATGTGTCTTTAATCATTTAGTGCTTAAACCAAATTAGAGGAATGCTGGAATTTTTAGGTCCTAGGTTCAACTAGCATTTGGTCAATTTGATAGACACAACTAGTCAATCTTCTTCATATGGTTGCCTAACATAACTCACCCTTAAGGCCAAATTCATACTCAATTTAAGCTTAAATGTGCACAAGAGTTCAAGCATAGGTAAAATGTACCATAGGAGCATAAGCTTAGGCCAAAAAAAAACAATCAGTCCATTAATAAATATTCATCCCATGTATAGTAAGCACATTTTGAGATATAAGGAATTGGATCCATGAAGTATACATGAGAAATTTATGGACTATCAAAATGCATATGACAAAAATAAGGAGACAACCTAAAAACTATATTTTTGTCTTTTTGATTTTTTTTTTTTTTTAAATAAAATGCACAAAATTAATGCAATGCATATATATGCAAAACTGAAATTAAAAAAAAACAAACAAAAAATAAATAAATAAATGCAATGCAATGCAATGAATGCTACATGCTTTAGGATATGAAGAAATATGCAAGACAACCAATCCTAAGCATGTTATGGACCACCTTACTTTAGGTGAGTTCACCACCACTCCCCCTCAAAGGGTGAATGGTATCGACCTTCCTAACCCAAACCTTCTTAACCCTAGGTACAGATTTGTGACTCTTGTCAAACTCATCTAACCTAGATAACACTCCCTTCATCATTATGCATAGTCCCTCAAAACCTTTCCTAGAATATGAATTCTCACTCTTATGCTCACGAGGTCTCAACTTAAAACAGTTAGGTCGAATATGACCAACTTTTCTACAATGATGGTAGGTAGGGACAAATTTCGGAGAAACTTGTCTCATATGAGGAGGGATATACATATACTTAGATCTAGACAAACATGACTCTACACCACCTTTTTCTTTCTTAGGAGCAGCCTTTTTATTCCAAGGTCTTTGGGATTTCAACTTAGAACAATTTGGTCTAATATGACCAATAATCCCACAATGATGGCATGTAGGAACAAACTTTGCATGAGTTTGTTTCCTTGAAAGAGCCTTGAATTCGGGCTTCACACAAGTATTCATACAAGAAGTTTTGCCCTTATCCAAGCAAGCTATATTGGCTTTGACTTCTTCAACTTTCACATGCTTAACAAACAAAGTTTTTCTTTCAGAATTAGAAGCATGTGAAGTAGAGGCACCCAATTTATCAATAAGCATAGTATTTTCAGATTTCAAAGAGTCAATTAAGGCATGTGATTTAGACAAATTAATAACCAAAGACTCTTTCTCATGCTCAACATCATTAAGCTTTTTAAGGGAAATTTGATGATGATGAGTTAATTTAACAAATTTCTTAAAGAGCTTGTTATAGGCCATCTGAAGGTCAATCTCCTCATCAGAATCCATGCTAAGGGATTGAGGAGTATTCATAGCAAAGGAGTCAAGGATCTCACTCAGGAATTTAATCCAAACAAAGTGAACCCGCTCTGATACCAATTGAAAAATCTAAAACGACTCCAAACGACACCTATTCACACGTCTAGGAGTTTTACAGAAAATATCCAGAAAAACAGATCTAACCTAACAATCAATAATCAACCAAATACAGATATGTAATGAAAATCAAGAACACAGATATTTGGTTACGAAGAGGAAACCATTTAGAGAACTCTCTAAATGTAAAACCTCTCCGGGGCAGCCAAACCCAGGAAATCAATCCACTATAAGAAGAATAAGGAATACAAGAAGAATTACAAAACCTTTGCAATTTACTCTTCCTTGTACACGACAAGCGACCCACTTGACTTCTACCGCAGTAGCCCTTTCCAGAACATCTGGCACAATTCTTCTACTTGATCTCCTTTACCGGAACTCCGGTAGACTTCGGTTGTATATGATTTGTGATGAAGACACAACCTTTAACTCTAAGAGAGACTAACCCTAACACTCAATATCTTAAACGCTCTCTTAGCACATGGAATTCTTATGTGGAATTCCTTACAATTTCGTGCATAACAGCTCTCTATATATAGACTACAAGAAAACCTAGTACTAGTTGAAATGGGAAGAAAAACTAGTTCTAGTTGGAATAGGATTCATCCAAATTTTCTTCCTTATCTTGCGAGATGATTTTGGCATAGCTAACTTTCGAATTTTGAAAATCTTATTTCACAAAGATTTGTAGAATTTTGTGTTAGCTTTCCAATGCCGCTGGTTTCACCTCAATCCGATTCTTGAGCCGAAAGTTATGGTCTGAATACTGATACATGTGCAGGATACGAAATTTAATCAAATCCTATTTTAACTCTAATTAAAGAATTCCGATTTAATTAAACTTAACCATATCATATAGGTTTTCTATTATGATTGGTTAAGCTTAACCACATCTTGTAGGCCTTCTCTTGACACAACACCTCGTGTATGCACTGCTGACTGGATTGCAGATGAATGTATTTTGTCACTGAATTTGGCAATTCAAAACCCAACAATATATATATATATATATATATATATATATATATATATATATATATATATATATATATGATGATTGAAGGGATAGTATATATATAATCAAATTGAGAAAGGGCTACAAAAAATCAAAACACCAACTAAAAAAAAAGGGTTGAATCCTAGTCTTTTTTAAGAGCTGCATAAAACAATTACCGAGGCAAAAAGGCCACAGATGCTTCCGTCAAGGCGTCAATATATTTTGATTGTAAAGACTTGTTTGTTTACTTAGAAAATGCGAGAAAATGGTTACTAGGGAGGATTGTTTGTTTACTCTTTGTTATCAAACAATGGTGATAATTTCCAGGTTGCTAGTATAATATTTTTAGATGCTCCCGTTGGCTCGGGATTCTCATATGCAACAAGCTCCCAAGGTTACAATATCACAGATCTAACATCTGCAGCACAAACCTATGAATTCTTGAGGAAGGTGAGTGAAAATTCTATAAAAATAATGAGACTTTTACCATTCTCATATGAACTTAAAGCACATGATCATAATAATAATAATTCTTTATAAAGATTATATATATATTAATGGAATTTATTCCAAGAGCTGCTCATCTTTCTATATGTGCTGATTGATACAGTGGTTAAAGGATATTCACCCAGAATTCATGTCGAATGTGCTATACGTTGGTGGTGATTCATATTCCGGCATCATCGTTCCGATTATTGTTCAAGAAATACATAATGGTAATTTATGAGCGAGTGCTACTACTCTTCACATCCACTAACATAACATGTTTTAAATGGTTTTCTTTTCTTTCTTCTATACATGTAAAAAATCACTTAAAATTCATCACGTTATTTGATAGCATTACTCTTTTCTAAGGTAGTTCCCTTTTAAATTTCAACTCCCAAAGGTCAATTTGATTTTTCATGTATGTTTTTTTTCTTGCAGGTAACAGCGTCGGATGCTCGCCGTTAATAAAGCTCAGTGTAAACATTTTTATTACGCAACTTGAGCTAGTTCTTGATTGAATATTAAATTAAATAATTAAATTTATTAATTTTTATTCGTTTGAGAGTAAACCCTGCCTTTATAAATTGAAAACAGGGGTACTTGCTTGGCAACCCAGTAACAGATAAATGTGGCGATGTCAATGCAAAAGTAGAATATGCTCGTGGCATGGCACTTATATCTGATGAACTCTATCAAGTAAATCCTCAAAAAATGACCCCATGATTTTTATTTTTTTAGGTATATATATACCTGAATTTTTTTAGTATATGTCTAGCTAATTTATGTTTTGGCCCCTATCGATAAAAATTTATGGTTGACTACATTAATTTTTTTTTTTTTTTTTGTTAGAACTACCCAATTAATATTATCGTTTAAAGTTTGATGATCTACGGGGCTGTAGTCTTTTTTTTTTTGGGTATAGCTTGAGAGAGTTTAGTGGATTCTTTACTTTCTCGTTTATACATACACCCTATAAATTTGCACTTACTCTAAATTACCGTTTGTGACACTGAACTCCCTTCAACTACCATTTTCTTGCGCGCGGTCAACACCTCCCATTAGGGTTTAACGTTAAAATTGTTAGAAAATGTTGCATGTGACTGGCATGTACAATTTTTTTTATTTATTTAAAATATCCAAAATATCCCAATTTTAGGAAGTAGAATGTCGCATTTGTCCTTTAAATAAAAAAATTACAATAATATATATATATAATTTGGATAATTCGTTAGGGTTGGACCACCCTCGATCTCGACCTCTGTTTTTTTTTTTAAGGATAATTTGGATAATTCAAATAAAAAACTTTACACAAGTAATTAGTAACATGCACAAATTTTCGTCCATTTTAATGTGAAACACTAACACAGGATACTGAGATGTATTTAAGGGGGACAGGCAATGGCCCTGGTCCTCTGAATTATAAGAAAAATAATAATTTAAGGTATTTTTTTGTCAATTGGTCCCTTCTCAAAAAAAATTTTGCCCTGATTCCCCCAAATTCAAAGCTGACTCTGTCCCTAAGGTCCGGCTATCATTTGAAAGGAAATGATTGTTTGAAAAATTATCTGTAAATAATTTGTCAATTTGTGGGGACTAATTTAATTTTATTGTAATTTCCAGGCAGTCAGAAGAAGCTGTGACGGTGAGTACGTGGTTGTAGATCCAGAAAATGTAGAATGTTTGAAAGATCTTGAAGCTGTGACGAGGGTGAGAAGAATACCCAATAACATTTACTTTCAATCTTCATTTTAATTTATGATAAATGCTATTTTTCTAATCTTTCATCCATTTTTTTAAAAAAAATATAAAATAAAAATCACTATTAAATCTGTAATTGTAGTGCATCGAAAAACTCAATCCCCCCAACATTTTGGAACCCCATTGTCCTTTAATTACCCGAAAATCAGATGGAATAAGATGGAATATTCAAGCATTTCTTGAACAAAATCCTATGTTGATTCATATGCCTCATTCATGGTCTCAACCTCCTGCCTTATGGTGCCGGGTAAGCCAATTTTTTATTTATTTTTTATTTTATTTTCTCTCTTTCTCTTGCTTAATTGCTTAATTTGCTAATTTTATTTAATTATTTCTTTTGTAGGTTTATACTTACGTTCTCTCTCACCTTTGGTGTAACGATGCAAATGTACAAAAAGCTCTTCACATCCGGAAGGTATTACTATTAGGGAAATTATATCTAAAATTCTTAGGTAAACGCGCTTTTTTTAAAAACTCCCTGGGTATTTTTTTTTGAAAATTTAGTCCTTGGGTCACTCGAAACTACTAGAAAACTCCTTACTGTCAATTTTTGTTAACTTCCGTTAGTCTACTCAAAACTCACCGTTTTATCTGATTAAAATATTATTTTTTATTAATTTAATTTAAAAAATTCAATCTTAAAAAAAATAAATAAAAAAAATTGAAGGGTGGTCAGGGGTGGCGGTGCCACCCCCCCAACCCCTATGGGGTATCCGTAAGCCACCCCAGGCCACCCCTTGCACGTTTTAGCTTGAATTTAATTTAGGATTCGCGTGATCATCATCATCATCATATATATAGTTGTCTTGGCAATCTAGTGACGGTCATTTCTTATGAAGGTTCTGTTTTCCTGTACTATATATAGCTTTGGCTACACCTAATCATTTCCCCACCCTTCCCTTCCGCCCTTAACAGGTCGAAGCAGAGAAGCCAAATCCAATATTTCTAAAAGCTTGCGATTTATTGGGAGTGAAGCCCGAGGATGCTGTACATATAGGGGATGACCGCAGGAATGATATATGGGGTGCCAGAGATGCAGGTTGTGATGCTTGGCTTTGGGGAAGTGACGTTCACTCTTTTAAGGAGGTAAACTGTCATACACATCTCTTATTTTTCTGGGTGTTACTTGAAAGAGAGTTTTAGCCTCTCAATTTTGATGTTTGTAATAACAACTTTAGGAAGAGAACATCAAGGGCAGTCTTCAGTTCATTTTCTTCTATTCTTCTTGCGATTCTTTCAATTGTTTTTCGAAACCAGTTGTTCTGTGTGTGAGAGAGAGAGAGAGGATGTGAAAATCTTTGTTTCTTGAAATTGCCTCAAATACACTCTTGGAAATTCTATAAGTTCAACTCGTCTCTGTTTTAGCTTTCCTTGTTGTCCTTCAAAGCTTCTTCCCATTCTGGAGTTAAATAACAAAGAAGTAGGGTGAGAGGAAGAACGAACGTGAAAGTTCTGAGGGAAAAAGATTCATTTATGATTTCCAGGAAAAAAAAAAATTATAAGATAGAACATGCTATTCAGGAATTTTGAGGAAATGTCCTTAACCCAAAAATGTATATAAAAAAAAGGGGTGGCCAAGGGTGGTACTGCCACCCCTGGCCACCCCTCAAATTTTTTTTTTTTTTTTTTTTTTGAAAGATTGAATTTTTAAAATTAAATTAATAAAAAAATAATATTTTAATAAAATAAAACGGTGAGTTTTGAATAGACTAACGGAAGTTAACAAAAATTGACGGTAGGGAGTTTTCTAGTAGTTTCGAGTGACCCAATGACTAAATTTTCAAAAAAAAAATACCCAGGAAGTTTTTAATAAAAGCGCGTTTACCTAAGGATTTTAGATATAATTTTCCTTACTATTATACTTAATTTCTAGTTAACAAATTAAATCCATTTTTTTTTAATTATAAAATAATCACTTCATAAGAATCTTATATATGATGACCAACAGGGAACAATAAAGAACTGGGTAAGATGTAATGAGAGCATGTCCTACACATATGATGTTACCAGTACCGTTGATTATCATCGAAATTTCACCAAGATCACAGGTTATCGATCGTTGATTTACAGGTGATAACATTATTTGTAAATTCACCATTGAATCTATGGAACCCACATTGAGAGCTACAATTCAATGGTAGATTTGCCTTATATTTTGTTTCTCTCCTCACAGTGGAGACCACGACCTGCTTGTTCCGTTTTTGGGCACCCTAGAATGGATAAGATCCCTCAACATGACTCTCAATGATGTTTGGGAGCCATGGCTCGTGGATGGTCAAGTTGCCGGGTTGGTATCTAAAATTTGCAAAACTAGTACATCTTTTAGCCTCTATTCTCAAATTTTAATCTTTTTCCCCATGCAATAAAGTTTTCTTCTAAATCAGTTCAGAGAAAATTTATTTCTTCAATTCAGTCTATTAAATTAACAGATCTTTAGAGTATGTGAAAATCACGTACTATAAAGACAAATGTCAATTTAGTAACTTGAATTAAAAAAAGAATTCTCCGACCCAATTTAAATGAAGACTTTGTCGAAATAAAATTTCCCGATTATCTTAGTTAAAACTACTCTTATCATTTTAACGGGTACACACTGGACTTCGAGGAGAATCAATATAGTATGACTTATGCTACGGTCAAGGCACGAAAAAGACGTCTAATTATTTTTCTTCTTTGTTTTTTAGTTTTTGGGTTATTGAGGAAGAATAAAAGTTAAGCTTTCCTTTTATATTGTGATTGTGGTTGTAGGGAGGGGATCACACAGCTCCGGAGTACAAGCCTAAACAATGTTTTGCCATGGCGGATAGGTGGTTTGCCCACTACCCTCTATGATCTAACAGCTCTGGACGCTCCGAATGTCTCGAGACGGAGCCAGATGTTCTTCTTCATTTTTTCTTCTTCTTCCTTTCTCTTTTTTTTTTTTTTTTTTTTGTTTGGTTACATCCCCCTTTGGTATATGAACATGTATTTTCATATACATGGAACATGATTCTTTCCAGTTCATTTGAAAAAGACCTCTAATTATTTTTCTTCTTCGTTTTTTTCTTTTTTTTTTGTTACGTCCCCCTTTGGTGTATATATATATGTACATGAAACATTATTCTTTCTAGTTCATTTGAATTGAATAATATTCAGTTGATTATATTATAAGGGTATTATTATCTTTTCATAAGTAGTACGATGATGCATGCAGTGTTAGGGCCCGACCGGGAAGGCTTAATTAATGGTCCTAAATTGAAAAATTCTACATATTTCTAATATATTAAATTAAAAGTCTTATATGCATGGCAGGTTCTATGAGTTTTTTTTTTTTTTTTTTTTTGTTTCCTCGAGTCCTATGAGTGTATTATACTATTATATATACTCCATGGACAATTTATTATACAAAGGGGTTAAATACAAATGTAATCCCTATAGTTTATCACTTTATCAAAAAGATTATTGGATTTTCAAAAATGAAAAATTTAGTTCTTGTAATTTCTACCTTTATTAAAATGGTCATTCCGTCTATCTATCGTTTAAACAATTAATGTGTAGTAAGCATCAATGTAATTGCCCTCACACGGGTTAATCACCTCGTATGCAAGGTATGTTATCATTACTTACACATCTAGACCAAAAATTTTAAAAACATCAAATGACTACATTATGCCTGAAAACCGTTAGGATAGTATAAGGTACCATTAGAACAGTCCCATCACTAGGACAGTCTTAGCGGTAGGAAGGTTATTCGAAAGGCACCGTTTTCATAACGGTTCATACACGGAAACTCCTAACTCTGAAAAATATTCATTTTTCTCCATTTAAGGTGTTCTAGGACCTAAAACGACTTCTTTTTTCCAACCTATATATTAAACAAGCTAGGCCTAAAACCCAAAATATCAAAGTCTCAAAATATCTATTCTTTCACAAGTTTAAAAACGTTTTATATGCAGACTTGGCAAACAGATTTGAAAGAGCCTCCTTGTGAATTGGTAGAAGCAGAGGGTGTCCCCGGACCAGGGGCGGAATGTAATTTGAGGGGGCAAATTTTTTTAAAGAATTAAAAATTTTAAAAAAAAAATCTTGAAGGGGTAAAAATTAATTTCTAGAGGTATATTTAAAAAATAAATAAATAAAATAAATAAAAATTGAGGACCACCCTATGGCTTTGGGAGCTGGCCCCCCTCCCTCAAGCCAAAGGGTCGTTCTGCCCCTGGCCCCTCCAATCTGCCTCTTCCCCTATTGGAATGATCTGAGACATATGATTGTTCCCTCTCTCTGAGGCAGGTGATGGATTGATGGTTGGATTTAAAGTAGAATCCCGGTTGGCAGAGGTTGTTGCATAAGAAGAAGAAGAGGAGGTGTAAGTTTCCATTGAAGAAAATTGATTTGAAGTTTATCTTCAAGGCTCTGATACCATATCAAAACTGAATATTGTTAGGTAAAAATATTTGAACTTCCTCTTGACACATTTATCCTCGTTATCATGTTGTTGCTTCTTTTCTTTTCTTTTTATAGTGGAAATTTCCTCCTGAATTACTATACATTTTGAAAAGACCTTCTAAATTTCAAAAACTCTCAATTTAACCCTCTCAACTTTCAATTTAATGCAATGTACCCCCTTTATCAGATTTTAAACATTAAAAATGATAAAATGACCTTTATATCCTTGACTTTTTTTTCAAATTAATTTTTTTTTAAAAAAAAAATGAAAATCGAAGGGTAATTTGGTCTTTTTAGTCATTTTTATTAGGGGTTAACTGTTGAATTTGACGATGGGGTGTCAATTGAATCAAATTGAAAGTTCAGGAGGTTAAATTGACAGTTTTTGAAATTTGGGGGTTATTCTCAAAACAAGTGGTAATTTAGGGGTCTAAAGTAAAAATTTCTCTTTTTTTGTGACAGCCCGGTAACCTTTCAAAGAATGGTCACTTCGTGTATGCACTCTTGTCGGGCAAACCCCATATCATTGAGCTGCATTTATCCTTGTTACGTACCTTGCTGTTGCTTATATATATATATATATATATATATATATATATAGATCAGATTCTGTCTCAATAGACTTCAACTAAGATGGTTAAAGGATAGAGAGAAAGGAAACAGGTGCTAAATTCTGATATTGTCAAGGCCACAAAGCAAAATTAACAAATCATACTAAAATTTCTTGGAATATTTGAAATACTTTTGTTTGCCAGTCAAATGTTAGGAGTTGATATCCGTCGTTAATTAATCTTTTAACTTAATAAACTTCATCAATATATCATAAATATAGTTGAATAATATATATATATATTATTCACACACACATGAAGAATGAAGCAAATGTGAACCATGTGGCATGATTAAGTTAGGTCGATCGCTACCCGTTTATTGGTGTGTTTTGAAAGTTGGCTGTAAGCTCTTGCCTCTTCCATCTAATTTTTTTTTTCTATGCGAGCTCGGAAGGGAATTTCCCCCCAATGGGTTCAATCAATATGACGATATTATACTATCAAACTTAATTTACCATAAAAATGTAACTTAATTTTGTAAATCAAAACACAAAATAGTTAAAATTATGACTGGCAATTTTTAACACGACCCACAAAACTGACACAAAATTAATAGGTTAGGATTGAGCTGTTTGTCCCGTTTAATTAGACAAGACTTAGGGTTGGCCTATATAATCTTATATACATATATTGACACGATTCAAACCCAACACATGATGTAAGGGCTGACAATTTTTGACATGACATGCGAACTTAAAACAAACCTAATACGAAATTAACGGATTAGAATTGAGGGAGTCTAATTCGTTTAATTAAATGTGTCAAATTATAGTTGACCTATATAATCTTATAGTCATTTCTCAATACGACCTGAATACAAATTAACACACCTAATTAATTTTCAACTAATCAATACCTCAAAAAAAAAAAAAAAAAAAAAAAAAAAAAAAAAAAACCTTGGGAAAGTCCATAGGCCCCCTCAAACTACAACTCAATTGACAATGTCTCCCATCCCAAACAACTAAAAATTGTCAATGTCTCCCTAGCTAATGACAAAAATACCCTTCTTGAAAGAAAAACTAACCTTTTTTTTTTAAAAAAAAAAAAAAAAAAAAAAGGAAGTTGAAATTTTAAACAATTTTTTTTAAAAAAAACAAAAATGTTTTTTTAAAAAAAAATTTATAAGGGTATTTTTATCTTTTTGACAAAAATTTATGGTCATTTTGTTTTTTTGCTGGCCTTGAGAAGGTACATTGACAATTTTTTGATAGTTTAGTAAAAGGCATTGTCTCAATTAAAAGTTTAAGAAAATATTATCAATTAGATGAAAATAATTCTTCAAACAAAGTTGTTTTATTGATCCTCGAAATTGGTTTTTTAGTGGGACTGCAATTATATATATATATATATATATATATATATATATATATATATATTTGACAAATGACAATATATCCTCCCACTCTCCGCTCATGTCTGTAAGTCAAAGTTTAATGGTGTTGTACCTTAACTAATTTGTTTTGGAACCATTCCGCCATAATATTTTCTCAATAATCAAAGAAATTGGTTTCAAGTGTTTTGAACAAAGAGAACGTTAGCTGCAATTTTAACCAACCTTCACACTTGGACCTACCGTTTGGGGAAATTTCAAATGATGAAGATTTTCATGGCAATTATTATAAGTTGCAGAGAATCATGGCTCGCCCAATCAGTGGCAGGAACATGGAAGCACACAGTAGATCAGCAGATATAGCAATCAAATCAAGAAGTCTAAGGATTTCAGGCAACAATGGCAAGTATGTTGGGTGGATGTGGGTGTGGATGCATCTTCTTCTTGTATTGCTTCTCTCCGCCACAGCAACGTCGGTAACCGTCGTGGAGACTGTGCCGGGGTATTCCGATGAGCTTCCGTTTAATCTGGAAACTGGGTGAGCGTTTGCTTTGAATGTTCTTCACTGTTTTCATGAAGCATTTGGTTTTTCTGATGTTCCAAGACAAAACAAAGATGTTACATTAATGGCGACAATATATAATGTGTTTGATTTAGGTATGTGTCGGTGGGGGAGACGGACGATTTACAGCTGTTCTACTATTTCATTGAGTCTCAAAGAAACCCAGTGAGGGACCCTCTTGTGCTTTGGCTCACCGGAGGCCCTGGTTGTTCTGCTCTCTCCGGCCTCATTTATGAAATCGGTAAATCCCTCCACCTTAATATCTTTTCAATTCTCATATCTAAAAGAAAGAAAATGGGATTGCCCCAATTCAGACATGTGTTTAAATAGCTCGAATTTCGCATATTTAGATGACTTTATTTCAACCTTATAGCTCGAATTTCTAACAGTTTGGACAAACCATTTAAGTGCTTGGGCTCCGCCTGTTTCGACACGTGTTGATCAAATGAGGATTAGAATTCTCTTAGAGTCTTCTCAAATGTGATGTGAGTTTTAAAATTAGTATTGAATTTGAAATGATCATTATTAAATTTCAATCTATTAATAATTTTAAATGTCATATTATATTTAAAAAATTATTTTATTTAAAATCACAAATAATTTTTATATATTTTTGTAATTATATTAATCTGTGAAAATTAATTTTTATTCGCAACATAAAAATACTAATATAAAATAATTAAAAAAATTTAACACAGAAAGTTGAGTTCCAATTGTGGTCAAACAAATGTCAAACGGTGGACTGACAAAAGTTTGACGGTGGTCTTGTGGAGGTCTGTCAAAGGCTCAACAGTGTCCTGACAATGGTCGGTAGTAGTCCAACATGAGAAGGGTTTTGAGAAGGAGAAAGAGAAACTGAAATTCTAAAAATTGTTTACAAAATGTTTTTTTTTAAATTTTTTTTTTTTTTTTAAAAAAAAAAAAAAAAAAAAAAAGAATCAGCTTGGCTGTTTGGCAATGGAATGGAAAAGGGAAGTGGAATAGTACAGTAACAAATTTGATTAATATGAGAAAAAAAAAAAGAATATTTTGTATAAAAAAGTGAAAAAAATTTGTTTTATAGTAATTTTTTTATTTGAATAGTAATAAAAAATAATTGATGTGATGTAAAAAATAAAAATGTTAGTTGATTTTAAAAAAAAAATTAATTAATTTTTGGGTCCAGTCCAACCTTTTGCCAAACACAGCCTTAAGACTGTTTGGTTGGAGAATGCATTTCTCGTAGCGAAGCACAATAATTAGGTCAGTGATTTCACGCTTACCCATAAATCTCATTTCATTGACTAAACACCAAAAGTGTATCTACATGCAACTCTCATTGTCTCTCATTATTATTAAAGCCTGGTTGATAAAAATTAAATTTTTTTTAACAAAAAGTCTGCTTTTTTTTTTTTTTTTTTTTTTTTTAAGAGTATTTTGATTATTTTTAGAATAAAAAAAGCTAAACAAGTATTTTTAAAATTTTATAACAAATAGGCCAACTTTTTGTTTGACACCAAATTTTAAACTTTCTAACACAATCTCTAATTATTATCACAATTATTGAGAGTTGTTAGCCACCCTTGAGTTGCTCTCGACTTTTGACTATTAAATAGTTCGGTTGCCCCCAAGTGATCTATGGCACGATTGTGTTTACAGTAGGGTTGGTAATTTGTATTCACGTGTCGAGTTCGGGTCATGTCAACATATACGTAAAAAAATATATAAGTTAACCATAACCCTCTAATTTTATATTTAGTTCATGTTGGAATTACAGGTCATATAAAAAATTAACAGCTATTATGTCATATATCGGATTCGAATCGTGTTGAAATATGAGTATAAGACAATATAGGTCAACCATTATCTAACACATTTAATTAAACGGATCAAATTTTTCAACCTTAACTTTTTTTGATTTCGTGTTGAGTTCATGTTGTATCGAAAATAACGGGCCTTAATTTAAACTAAATTGTGTTGAATGTTTTAGCTATTAACCTCTAATATTGTGCAGGACCACTAACTTTCGATTTCGACAGTTTCAATGGTAGCTTCCCAACACTTAGGGTGAACCCACAAGCATGGACCCAGGTACTAATTTCAATTTTTATGATGTTAATTTTAAAAGTATAATTATTTTAATTTTTAAAATCTTTCTAATATTTCTTAATCCACAATTAATATCCTACGGCTACTATTTTGCAGGTAGCAAACATAATATTTCTAGACGCACCTGTTGGGACTGGATTCTCCTACTCTACAAGCTCTGAAGGATACTACAGCTCCGACACATCATCACCTTATGACATTTATACTTTTCTTAGGAAGGTAAGAAAACTAGATGATTTCATTTTTTGAACCACAAATAGCTCGAAATATATATATATATATATATATATATATATATATATATATATATATATATATTTTCAAATTTTTCACTTTGAAAATTGTGATGCAGTGGATTTTGGACCATCCCAAATATCTCAAAAATCCGCTTTACATCGCCGGAGATTCCTATTCCGGCGTCATTGTTCCCCAGGTCTCTATTCTAATCTCAGATGGTAAGCATTTAGTACTCTTAATAATATGTCTTTTTTGGAAGCCATTTTCTGTTTTTTATTTAAAAAATAGGAAAAAAATACAAAACCAGTCCTTGTGATTTACTTTATTTGCAATTAATTTCTTGTAGTATCAAAATGAACTCAAAGGTCCCTAAGGTATGCCAAAAAAATAATTTAGTCCTTACAGTCAAATTTCGTTCATTGACTTAACAAATTATGATAACATGAAACATTAGAACCAATAAAATTGTGATACTTGTCATATTTAAGTCAGTGTCACACTAATAGAATCTGTTAAATTAGTGGACGGAATTTGACTGTAGGGACTAAATTATTTTTTTGGCATACTTCGAGGACCTTTAAATTCATTTTGATACCACAATGAGTTAATTGTAGTACAGGTAAACCACAAGGACTAATTTTTCATTTTTCCCTAAAAAATATTATGACACGACGTAAAAATGAACGCTTTAATTAAACATTTAATGAGAACATTTTCATTTTTTAACAAAGTAATATTTGTCAATTGTGGCATTGCAGGTAATATAGCTGGAAGCCTACCACCCATGAATCTCCTAGTATGTGCTTTTTTCCCCCTTTTTTTTTCCCCTCTCTTGCATTGATTAAGAAAAAAAATCCTTTTTTTAATTTATTTATCATGGGTATTTTGGTCGGATTGAGATCATCTCGAATTTTTTTTTTTTTTGGATTGCATGCAATTCCAACGAAAAAACAAAAGGGGTATGTGCAATTAGGCAAGTGAGCTCGGCACCCTAAGCTAGTCGGGACAGGTGGATCCCACACGCACCTCTTTGGCCCTTTGTTAATTTAGGAAAAAAAATTTTGAGAATCAGGACACCTATTTTGATTCACTCATTTGCGTGCTATCGAACTTTTGAATTTTGGTTTAATTTGGTATTCTTTAAATATGAATTATCAGGGGTACATCCTTGGCAACCCAGTAACAGATCAACATGGTGATGAGAATTCAAGAATGAAATATTTCCACCGGTTGACACTTATATCTGATGAACTTTATGAAGTAACCCTAAACCCTCTACTTATGTTTGCCTATATATATATATATATATATATATATATATATATATATGTTTGAATCCGTTGTGAAAATATTATACAAATGTTTTTCCAGTCAGTCAAAGAAAGTTGCAAGGGCGAATATGTTTATCCAGATTTGACCAATTCAACATGCCTAGATGATATCGGCCTTATTGCAGAGGTTAGAGGACTTACCACATCTGGTTTTTGCAACACAAAGTTCTCTCATTCAATTTTCTTTTTCTTTTGCTAGAAATGAGAATTCTTGACTGAATTTTCATGTACCTTATTCATTGTATTTATTCTGCCTTTAATTTTATGTTTTGTTATTTACTCTGTGACTCAATTTGTAGTGCACAAGAAATGTAAACGATGCACAAATTTTGGAGCCCAAGTGTAGCTTTGCAACCCCAAGACCAAAAACCATGAACTGGGGAAGAAAATTTTTTGATGACATTCCCGACGAGATCATCCAATCACCACCAACTAAACGCCAAAAGAATTGGTGTCGGGTAAAGACAAAGTTTTCCTCCAAATTGAGTTAGAGAAGTTTTTTTTCAATTTAGTCTATTAATCTGATGTGTCATTTTTCAAATAATTTTCACGTACATTTTTAATAGATCATGTACATGATTTTTACGTGTGTTTTGGACATGACTCGTGTAATGCTACTCTTGATATCCATTTTTCACACTCATTTTATATCTGCTGACGTAACGTGTTGCAGAATACCAATTATGTGCTCTCTTACATCTGGGCGAATGATGCAACTGTCCAAAAAGCTCTTGGCGTTCGAAATGTAGGTGACATTTTCAGTGAATTTCTAGGTTCAATTACCTTCTACATTTACTATAAAGCTTGATTAATGCGAAAAATTATTTATAACCCATGTAAAATCATTTCAGTAAGATTTTATTTGGTGTGAAAATAGGGGACAATTACAGATTGGAAGAGATGCAATAAAAGTTTGGCTTATGAAAGCAACCTCAACACGGTGGTCCATTATCATGAAGAACTCCTCATTACGAGAGGTTATCGAGCTCTGGTGTACAGGTGATTAATTCTCATCACTATTTTTATCCTGTTTTGGCTCTATTTTATAATCCTTTCAAATAATTCATCAACCACAAATTATATTTCACATGATAATTCCTAACGGTTAGAATATTTATTGATTGAAGAATCAGTTTATCGCACACTAAATCTTTAATTAAGAGTGCCTACAAAGTTAAGGAAGGTCAAGTACGACGGAAGTCTAATGGGAATACCTACATAGTAGAAGAAGAGTGTTTGAGAATTTTTTTTTTTTTTTTTTTTTTTTTTGATAACAAGGAACCCCTACAAGGTAGAGTCACTTCATGTACCAAACCCTATGGAATAAACTTCGAACCTGTGTAAAGCATTATTTCCACACTGACAGACCAGCCCTAAGGAATTGTTTGGACTAAAGGGAATTCAAACCTTAGACTTGACAAAATATCACCAAGACCATGGTATTTGGAAATGTTTTTCGGCATGTTGTTGGTTAGGGGAGAGGTTCATGGGCTAATGGATTTAATTCTATGACCCCCACTCCGATAGACACATTCTTGAACCCTTGGTGGGATGAATAACTAGCAAGAATGATAGATTTTATATGATTTTCAAGAAATCTTAGACCTCTTATAACCGATTAGAAGTGCTCTCAATTCTTACAAATGCAAAGGGTTGATAAATTTTATTCCATGGTAATGCAGCATTTAAAGAACATAATACACTGAAAATTGACTCCCACATGAATAGGACTTGCATGTAACTCACGACTCAACATTGTGCTTATTAACTTTATTTGTCTACAATACAAAGGTCCCTATTTATAGGGTAATATATAAATACAAGTATAGTAATCAAATCTCTTTGATTTGATTACAATTAACCCATAAATAGAGAATATTTGATATCAACATAATTATGGAATATACGGAAAATATAATATATTTTCCGTATATTCTAACAACAACTAGTAAAACACTAAAACAAATCATGAATGGATATACATCCCTAACACAACCTCTACCGCCCGAGAATAGGTCTGCCTAGGCCCGTTAATGGACTAAAAAGGCGTTCATCTTAAAACCGTTAATTAAATAATTATACTCACGGTTTCTTTTCGGCTTAAACTTTTAAGATAAGCATTAGATTTAAGATTAATTGTTGTGTGTTGTTGCAGCGGTGATCACGACATGATGATTCCATATGTGGGTACACAAGTATGGGTAAAAAATCTGAATTTGCCAACAGTTGATGGTTGGAGACCATGGTTCGTTGAAGGACAAATTGCAGGGTTGGTTTCTAATATCTTAATTTTCTTTGATTTCTTTGCATTTCAATACATCTTAATCTTTAACCGTTCATAACCATCATACTTACACTTCACTTTTCTTTATAGATTCACAGAGAAGTATTCAACCGTTAAAGGAGATGGCTTGACCTTTGCTTTAGTGAAGGCAAGAAAAACTCCCACTTAATTATGTGAATTTTTTTTTTTTTTTTTGCATTAATAAAATAGAATTTAATATACTTTACTTGTACAGGGAGGGGGTCACACAGCTCCAGAATACAAGCCAAAAGAATGCCTTGAAATGGCTGATAGATGGATGTCTTTCTATGCTCTCTAATTAGAACTCTAGGAATTTGTATCAAGGTTTTTCTTATTTTTGAGCAACGAAGCTTGTTTAAAATCCCCCCCAATATTTTTGCTTATGTATTCAATGTGATCTATCCTACTAGTTTTTGTTTTTATTTTTCAAGAACTCAAAACATTTCTAAAAATTTGAATTTTTGAAATAGCTCAGAATAATTAAGAGATTTGAGACAACCAATTTTTGTTAGAATATAATTTAAGAGATTTCAGATTATCGTTTCTTTTTAGGTTATGTTTTTGAAATAACCCGTGGTTTAACACGGTATGAGATGAGTGTTTCTGAGTTCAAATTGAATTTGAACCCACGTAAGAAGCGTTGAAATATAATTAAATGATTAGTTTAAACTTTTGATAATTATTGATTTGACAATTTTGACTACATAATTGGAGATAATACTCTTCTATCCTATCAAGTCTCTCCTCTCTTATTATAGAGAAGATAATCAACATTTTAATATGATAAATGCTATTTTTCTAATCTTTCATCCATATTTTTTAAAAAATAAAAAAATAAAAATCACCGTTAAATTTGTAATTGTAGTGCATCGAAAAACTCGATTCCGCCAACATTTTGGAACCCAATTGTCCTTTAATTTCCCCAAAATCAGATGGAATAAGATGGAATACTCAAGCATTTCTTGAACAAAATCCTATGTTGATTCATATGCCTCATTCATGGTCTCAACCTCCTGCCTTATGGTGCCGGGTAAGCCAATTTTTTTATTTTTTTATTTTTATCTCTCTTTCTCATGCTTAATTACTTAATTTGCTAATTTTATTTTACAGTTTATTTAATTATTTATTTTGTAGGTTTATACATACGTTCTCTCTTACATTTGGTGTAATGATGAAAATGTACAAAAGGCTCTTCACATCCGGAAGGTATTGCTATTATACTTAATTTCTAGTTAACAAATTAAATCAACTTTTTTTTCTAATTATAAAATAATCACTTCATAATAATCTTATATATGATGACCAACAGGGAACAATAAAGAACTGGGTAAGATGTAATGAGAGCATGTCCTACACATATGATGTTATCAGTACCGTTGATTATCATCGAAATTTCACCAAGATCACAGCTTATCGATCGTTGATTTACAGGTGATAATAAAACTTCTCTTTTATTTGTAAATTCACCATTAAATCTATGGAACCCACATTAAGAGCTACAATTCAATGGTAGATTTGCCTTATGTATTGTTTCTCTCCTCACAACGGAGACCACGACCTGCTTGTTCCGTTTTTGGGCACCCTAGAATGGATAAGATCCCTCAACATGACTCTCAATGATGTTTGGCAGCCATGGCTCGTGGATGGTCAAGTTGCCGGGTCGGTATCTAAAATTTACAAAACTTGTACATCTTTTAGCCTTTATTCTCAAATTTTAATCTTTTTCCCCATGCAATAAAGTTTTCTTCTAAATTAGTTTAGAGAAAATTTATTTCTCCAATCCAATATATTAAATTAAGAGATCTTTAGAACATGTGAAAATCACGTACTCTAAAGACAAATGTCAATTTAATAACTTGAATTAGAAGAAGAATTCTCCGACCCAATTTAAAAGAAGACTTTATCGGTATAAAATTTCTCCATTATCTTAGTTAAAACTACTCTTATCATTTTAACAGGTACACAATGGACTTCGTGAAGAATCAATATAGTATGACTTATGCTATGGTCAAGGCACGAAATAGACCTCTAATTCTTTTTCTTATTCGTTTTTTTTTTTTTTTTTTTTTTTTCTTGTTCTTTTTGGTTTTTGAGGAAGAATAAAAGTTGAGCTTTCCTTTTATATTGTGATTGTGGTTGTAGGGAGGGGGTCACACAGCTCCAGAGTACAAGCCTAAACAATGTTTTGCCATGGCGGATAGGTGGTTTGCTCACTACCCTCTCTGATCTAACAGCTTCAGACGCTCTGATCATCTCGAAACGGAGCCAGATGTTTAGAACGGAGCTAGAATTTCGTAATTTGAAAGGCTAAAGTATGAATAAATGATTAAATCTAATTTTAATAAGGTTTCAATTCTAGTTTGTAAACCTAAAAATACATATTTATTTAACTTAATAAAAAAAAATTAATAAGCAAAGGGCCATATACGTCCCCCTTTGGTATATATATGAATATATTGTTACATTCATGCAAACATCCATCCCTTAAATATTGGATTTGCAGATTATATATATATATATATGGAACAGGATTATTTCTAGTTCATTTGAATTAAATAGTACAATGATGCATTCAATGTTAAGGCCTGACCGGGAATGCTTAATTAATGGTCCTAAATTGAAAAATTCTACATATTTCTAATATATTAAATTCAAAGTCTTATATGCATGGCACGTTCTATGAGTGTTTTTTTTTTTTTTTTTTTCTTGAGTCCTATGAGTGTATTATACTATTATATATACTCCATGGACAATTTATTAAACAAAGGGGTTAAATACAAATGTAATCCCCTCGTATGCAAGGTATGTTATCGTTACTTACACATCTAGACCAAAAATTCTAAAAACATCAAATGACTACATTATGCCTGAAAACCATTAGGATAATATAAGGTATCGTTAGAACAGTCACATCATTAGGACAATCTTAGTGTTAGGAAGGTTATTCGAAAGGCACCGTTTTCACGACAGTTCATACACAGAAACTCCTAACTCAGAAAAATATACATTTTTCTCCATTTAAGGTGTTCTAGGACCAAAAACGACTTCTTTTTTCCAACCTAGATATTAAACAAGCTAGGCCTAAAACCCAAAACATCAAAGTCTCAAAATTTATTAAAAAAATCACACCTTCCATACCAAAAACCAAAGCATTCTGGATCAACACTTTAAAAAAACATGAGAGGTATCTATACAACAACACATTTAGATCTATTCTTTCACAAGTTTAAAAACGTTTTATATGCAGACTTGGCAAACAGATTTGAAAGAGCCTCCTTGTGAATTGGTAGAAGAAGAGGGTGTCCCCCCGACCAAGGACGGAATGTAATTTGAGGGGGCAAAATTTAAAAAAAATAAAAAATTGAGGACCACCCTATGGCTTTGGGGGCTGGCCCCCTCCCCCAAGCCAAAGGGTAGTTCCGCCCCTGCCCCCGATCTGCCTCTTCCCCTGTTGGAATGATTGGAGAAATAGGATTGTTGCCTCTCTGCGAGGCAGGTGATGGATTGATGGTTGGATTTGAAGTAGAATCTTGGTTGGGAGAGGTTGTCGCAGAAGAAGAAGAAGGTGATGGATTGATGGTTGGATTTGAAGTAGAATCTCGGTTGGGAGAGGTTGTCGCAGAAGAAGAAGAAGAAGAAGAAGAAGAAGAAGAAGAGGTGTAAGTTTCCATTGAAGAAAATTGATTTGAAGTTTATCTTCAAGGCTTTGATACCATATCAAAACTGAATATTGTTAGGTAAAAATATTTGAACTTCCTCTTGACGCATTTATCCTCGTTATCTTGTTGTTGCTTCTTTTCTTTTCTTTTCTTTTTTTAGCGGAAATTTTCTCCTGAACTACTACGCATTTTGAGAAGACCCCATAAATTTCAAAAACTCTCAACTTTCAATTTAATGCAATGTACCCCCTTCATCAGATTTTAAAAGTTAAAAGTGATAAAATGACCTTTATATTCCTGACCTTTTTTTCAAATTAAATTTTTAATATATATATATATATATAAAAATCGAAGGGTAATTTGGTCTTTTTAGTCATTTTTATTAGGGGTTAACGGTTGAATCTGACAATGGGGTGTCAATTGAATCAAATTGAAAGTTTAAGAGGTTTTATTCTCAAAACAAGTGGTAATTCAGGGGTTTAAAGTAAAAATTTTCCCTTTTTTTGTGACGGCCCGGTAACCCTTCAAAGAATGGTCACTTCGTGTATGCACTCATGTCAGGCAAACCCCATATCAGTGAGCTGCATTTATCCTTGTTATCTTGCTGTTGCTTATATATATATATATATATATATATATATATAGATCAGATTCTGTCTCAATAGACTTCAACTAAGATGGTTAAACAAATAGAGAGAAAGGAAACAGGTGCTAAATTCTGATATTGTCACGGCCACAAAGCAAAATTAACAAATCATACTAAAATTTCTTGGAATATTTGAAATACTTTTGTCTGCCAGTCAAATGTTAGGAGTTGATATCCGTCGTTAATTAATCTTTTAACTTAGTAAACTTCATCAATATATCATAAATATAGTTGAATAATATATATATATATATATATATTATTCACACACACATGAAGAATGAAGCAAATGTGAACCATGTGGCATGATTAAGTTAGGTCGATCGCTACCCGTTTATTGGTGTGTTTTGAAAGTTGGCTGTAAGCTCTTTCCTCTTCCATCTAATTTTTTTTTTCTATGCGAGCTCGGAAGGGAACTTCCCCTCAATGGGTTCAATCAATATGATGATATTATACTATCAAACTTAATTTACCATAAAAATGTAACTTAATTTTGTAAATCAAAACACAAAATAGTTAAAATTATGGCTGACAATTTTTAACACGACTCACGAAACTGACACAAAATTAATGGGTTATGGTTGAGCTGTATGTCCCGTTTAATTAGACAAGAGTTAGGGTTGGCCTATATAATCTTATACACATATATTGACACGACCCAAACCCAACATATGACGTAAGGGCTGACAATTTTTGACATGACATGCGAACCTAAAACAAACCTAATACGAAATTAACAGATTAGAATTAAGAGAGTCTGATCCATTTAATTAAATGTGTCAAATTATAGTTGACCTATATAATCTTATAGTCATTTCTCGACACGGCCCGAATACGAATTGACACACCTAATTAATTTTCAAGTAATCAACACCTTAAAAAAAAAAAAAAAATGACACCTTGGGAAAGTCCATATACCTCCTCAAACTACAACTCAATTGACAATGTCCCCCCTCCCAAACAACTAAAAATTGTCAATATCTCCCTAATGACAAATATACCCTTACTGAAAGAAAAACTAAAATTTATTTTTTTTTTTTTTATAAAAAAGGAAGTGGAAATTTTAAACAATTTTGTTTTTTTTTAAAAAAAAAAATGTATTTTTTTCGATATTTTTATCTTATTGACAAAAATTTATGGTCATTTTGTTTTTTACTGGCCTTAAGGGATACATTGACAATTTTTTGATAGTTTGAGAAAAAATATTATCTCAATTAAAATAGTTTAGAGAAAGATATTGTCTCAATTAAAAGTTTAAGAAAACATTACCAATTAGATGTTAAGTGAATTTTTCCATTTTAGTGGGCCTGCAATTAGACAAATGACAATATATCCTCCCACTCTCCGCTCATGTCTGTAAGTCAAAGTTGAATAGTGTTGTACGGTTGTACCTTAATTAATTTGTTTTGGAACCATTCCGCCATCATATTTTCTCAATAATCAAAGAAATTGGCCTCAAGTTTTTTGAACAAAGAGAACGTTAGCTACAATTTTAACCAACCTTCACACTTGGACCTACCGTTTGGCGAAATTTCAAATGATGAAGATTTTCATGGCAATTATTATAAGTTGCAGAGAATCATGGCTCACCCAATCAGTGGCAGGAAAATGGAAGCACACAGTAGATCAGCAGATATAGCAATGAAATCAAGATGTCTAAGGATTTCAGGCAACAATTGCAAGTATGTTGGGTGGATGTGGATGTGGATGTGGATGCATTTTCTTATTGTATTACTTCTCTCCTCCACAGCAACGTCGATAACCGTCGTGGAGACTCTGCCGGGGTATTCCGATGAGCTTCCGTTTAATCTGGAAACTGGGTGAGCGTTTGCTTTGAATGTTATTCACTGTTTTCATGAAGCATTTGGTTTTTCTGATGTTCCAAGACTAAACAAAGATTTTACATTAATGGAGACAATGTGTTTGATTTAGGTATGTGTCGGTGGGGGAGACGGACGATTTGCAGCTGTTCTACTATTTCATTGAGTCTCAAAGAAACCCAGTGAAGGACCCTCTTGTGCTTTGGCTCACCGGAGGCCCTGGTTGTTCTGCTCTCTCCGGCCTCATTTATGAAATCGGTAAATCCCTCCACCTTAATATCTTTTCAATTCTCATATCTAAAAGAAAGAAAATGGGATTGCCCCAATTCGGACATGTGTTTAAATAGCTCGAATTTCGCATATTTAGACGACTTTATTTCAACCTTATAGCTCGAATATCTAACAGTTTGGACAAACCGTTTAAGTGCTTGGGCTCCGCTTGTTTCGACACGTGTTGATCAAATGAGGACTAGAATTCTCTTAAAGTCCTGTCAAATGTGACGTGAGTTTTAAAATTAGTATTGAATTTAAGATGATCATTATTGAATTTCGATCTATTAGTAATTTTAAATGTCACATCATATTTAAAAAATTATTTTATTAAAAATGACAAATATTTTTTATATTTTTTTTAGTTATATTAATCTATGAAAATTAGTTTTTATTCGCAACATAAAAATACGAATATAAAATAATTTAAAAATTTTAACACAAAAAATTGAGTTCCAATTGTGGTCCAACAAATGTCAAACAGTGGTCTAACAAAAGTTTGAATGTGGTCTTATGGAGGTCCGTCGAAGGCTCAACAGTGTCCTGAAAATGGTCGGTAGTAGTCCGACATGAGAGGGTTTTGAGAAGGAGAAAGAGAAACTGAAATTCTAAAAATTGTTTACAAAATAAAAAAACAAAAAAGCAGAAAAACCAGCTTGGCTGTGTTTGGCAATGGAATGGAAAAAGAGAGGAACGGTACTGTAGCAGATTTAATTGATATAAGAGAAAAAAGTAAGAATGTTTTGTATAAAAAAATAAAAATTTGTTTTGTAATGATTTTTTTATTTAAATAGTAATAAAAAATGATTGATGTGATGTAAAAAGTAAAAATGTTAAATTTGATTTTGAAAATTATTTTTTTAATTTTTGAGTCCGATTACAACCTTTGCCAAACACTTAGGACTGTTTGGTTGGAGAATGCATTTCTCGTAGCGAAGCACAATAATTAGGTAAGTGATATGACGCTTACCCATCAATCTCATTTCGTTGACTAAACACCAAAAGTGTATCTAAATGCAACTCTCATTGTCTCTCGTTATTATTAGAGAATGGTTGAGAAAAATTAATTTTTTTTTTAAAAAAAGAACTCTGCTTTTAAGTTTTTTTTTTTAAAAAAAGGTATTTTGATTATTTTTAGAATAAAAAAGCTAAAGCAGTATTTTTAAAATTTTATAACAAACAGCCCAACTTTTTTGTTTGGCACGAAATTTTAAACTTTCTAACACATCTCTAATTGTTTTCACAATTATTGAGAGTTGTTAGCCACCCCTTGATTTGCTCTCGAAGTGATCGAACCACTTTCAGTGACTATTAGATAGTTCGGTTGCCCCCAAGTGATCTATGGTACGATTGTGTTTATAGTAGGGTTGGCAATTTGTGTTCACGTATCGAGTTTAGGTTGTGTTAAGATATGCGTAAAAAACTTATATAGGTCAACCATAACCCTTTAATTTTATATTGAGTTCGTGTCGGATTTACAAATCATATAAAAAATTGACAGCTATTATGTCATATATCGGGTTCAAGTCATGTTAAGATATGAGTATAGGATAATATAGGCCGACCATTACCCAATACATTTAATTAAACGGATCAAACTCTTTAATCCTAACTTTTTTTAATTTCGTGTTAAGTTCATGTTGGATTCACGGATTGTATCAAAAATTACGGGCGTTAATTTAACTAAATTGTGTTGAATGTTTTAGCTATTAACCTCTAATATTGTGCAGGACCACTAACTTTCGATTTCGACAGTTTCAATGGTAGCTTCCCAACACTTAGGGTGAACCCAGAAGCATGGACCCAGGTGCTAATTTCAATTTTTATGATGTTAATTTTAAAAGTATAATTATTTTAATTTTTTAAATCTTTCTAATATTTCTTAATCAACAATTAATATCCTACGGCTACTATTTTGCAGGTAGCAAACATAATATTTCTAGACGCACCTGTTGGGACTGGATTCTCCTACTCTACAAGCTCTGAAGGATACTACAGCTCCGACACATCATCACCTTATGACATTTATACTTTTCTTAGGAAGGTGAGAAAACTAAATGATTTCATTTTTTGAACCACAAATAGCTCGAAAAATATATATATATTCAAAATTTTCACTTTGAAAATGGTGATGCAGTGGATTTTGGACCATCCCAAATATCTCAATAATCCACTTTACATCGCCGGAGATTCCTATTCTGGCGTCATTGTTCCCCAGGTCTCTATTCTAATCTCAGATGGTAAGCATTTAGTACTCCTGATAATATGTCTTTTTGGAAGCCATTTTCTGCTTTTTATTTAAAAAATATTATGACATGACGTAAAGATGAACGCTTTAATTATACATTTAATGAAAACATTTTGATTTTTTAACAAAGTAATATTTGTCAATTGTGGCATTGCAGGTAATATAGCTGGAAGCCTACCACCCATGAATCTCCTAGTATGTGCTTACCCCCTCCCTTTTTTTTCCCTCTCTTGCATTGATTAAAAAAAAAAATCATTTTTTTAATTTATTTATCATGGGTATTTTGTCGGATCGGGATCTTCTCGATCTTTCTTTTTTTTTTTTTTGGATTGCATGCAATTCGAAAGAAAAAACGAAAAGGGTATGTGCAACTGGGCAAGTGAGCTCGGCACCCTAAGCTATTTGGGGACAGGTGGATCCCACACGTACCCCTTTGACCCTTTATTAATTCAGGAAAAAAATTTGAAGGGATCGGAACACCTATTTTGATTCACTCATTTGCGTGCTATCGAGCTTTTGAATTTTGGTTTAATTTGGTATTCTTTAAATATGAATTATCAGGGGTACATCCTCGGCAACCCAGTAACAGATCAACATGGTGATGAGAATTCAAGAATAAAATATTTCCACCGGTTGACACTTATATCTGATGAACTTTATGAAGTAACCCTAAACCCTCTACTTATGTTTGCCTATATATATATATATATATATATATATGTTTGAATCCGTTGTGAAAATATTATACAAATGTTTTTCCAGTCAGTCAAAGAAAGTTGCAAGGGCGAATATGTTTATCCAGATTTGACCAATTCAACATGCCTAGATGATATCGGCCTTATTGCAGAGGTTAGAGGACTTACCACATCTGGTTTTTGCAACACAAAGTTCTCTCATTCAATTTTCTTTTTCTTTTGCTAGAAATGAGAATTCTTGACTGAATTTTCATGTACCTTATTCATTTTATTTATTCTGCCTTTAATTTTATGTTTTGTTATTTACTCTGTGACTCAATTTGTAGTGCACAATAAATGTAAACGATGCACAAATTTTGGAGCCCAAGTGTAGCTTTGCAACCCCAAGACCAAAAACCATGAACTGGGGAAGAAAATTTTTTGATGACATTCCCGACGAGATCATCCAATCACCACCAACTAAACGCCAAGAGAATTGGTGTCGGGTAAAGATAAAGTTTTCCTCTAAATTGGGTTAGAGATTTTTTTTTCAATTTAATCTATTAATCTGATATGTGTCATTTTTCAAATAATTTTCACGTACATTTTTAATAGATCGTGCATGTACATGATTTTTACGTGTGTTCTGGACATGACTCGTGTAATGCTACTCTTGATATCCATTTTTCACACCCATTTTATATCTGCTGACGTAACGTGTTGCAGAATACCAATTATGTGCTCTCTTACATCTGGGCGAATGATGCAACTGTCCAAAAAGCTCTTGGCGTTCGAAATGTAGGTGACATTTTCAGTGAATTTCTAGGTTCAATTACCTTCTACATTTACTATAAAGCTTGATTAATGCGAAAAATTATTTATAACCCATGTAAAATCATTTCAGTAAGATTTTATTTGGTGTGAAAATAGGGGACAATTACAGATTGGAAGAGATGCAATAAAAGTTTGGCTTATGAAAGCAACCTCAACACGGTGGTCCATTATCATGAAGAACTCCTCATTACGAGAGGTTATCGAGCTCTGGTGTACAGGTGATTAATTCTCATCACTATTTTTATCCTGTTTTGGCTCTATTTTATAATCCTTTCAAATAATTCATCAACCACAAATTATATTTCACATGATAATTCCTAACGGTTAGAATATTTATTGATTGAAGAATCAGTTGATCGCACACTAAATCTTTAATTAAGAGTGCCTACAAAGTTAAGGAAGGTCAAGTACGACGGAAGTCTAACGGGAATACCTACATAGTAGAAGAAGAGTGTTTGAGAATTTTTTTTTTTTTGTTTTTTTTTTGATAACAAGGAACCCCTACAAGGTAGAGTCACTTCATGTACCAACTCCTATGGAATAAACTTCGAACCTGTGTAAAGCATTATTTCCACACTGACAGACCAGCCCTAAGGAATTGTTTGGACTAAAGGGAATTCAAACCTTAGACTTGACAAAATATCACCAAGACCATGGTATTTGGAAATGTTTTTCGGCATGTTGTTGGTTAGGGGAGAGGTTCATGGGCTAATTAATGGATTTAATTCTATGACCCCCACTCCGATAGACACATTCTTGAACCCTTGGTGGGATGAATAACTAGCAAGAATGATAGATTTTATATGATTTTCAAGAAATCTTAGACCTCTTATAACCGATTAGAAGTGCTCTCAATTCTTACAAATGCAAAGGGTTGATAAATTTTATTCCATGGTAATGCAGCATTTAAAGAACATAATACACTGAAAATTGACTCCCACATGAATAGGACTTGCATGTAACTCACGACTCAACATTGTGCTTATTAACTTTATTTGTCTACAATACAAAGGTCCCTATTTATAGGGTAATATATAAATACAAGTATAGTAATCAAATCTCTTTGATTTGATTACAATCAACCCATAAATAGAGAATATTTGATATCAACATAATTATGGAATATACGGAAAATATAATATATTTTCCGTATATTCTAACAACAACTAGTAAAACACTAAAACAAATCATGAATGGATATACATCCCTAACACAACCTCTACCGCCCGAGAATAGGTCTGCCTAGGCCCGTTAATAGACTAAAAAGGCGTTCATCTTAAAACCGTTAATTAAATAATTATACTCACGGTTTCTTTTCGGCTTAAACTTTTAAGATAAGCATTAGATTTAAGATTAATTGTTGTGTGTTGTTGCAGCGGTGATCACGACATGATGATTCCATATGTGGGTACACAAGTATGGGTAAAAAATCTGAATTTGCCAACAGTTGATGGTTGGAGACCATGGTTTGTTGAAGGACAAATTGCAGGGTTGGTTTCTAATATCTTAATTTTCTTTGATTTCTTTGCATTTCAATACATCTTAATCTTTAACCGTTCATAACCATCATACTTACACTTCACTTTTCTTTATAGATTCACAGAGAAGTATTCAACCGTTAAAGGAGATGGCTTGACCTTTGCTTTAGTGAAGGCAAGAAAAACTCCCACTTAATTATGTGAATTTTTTATTTTATTTTTTGCATTAATAAAATAGAATTTAATATATTTTACTTGTACAGGGAGGGGGTCACACAGCTCCAGAATACAAGCCTAAAGAATGCCTTGAAATGGCTGATAGATGGATGTCTTTCTATGCTCTCTAATTAGAACTCTAGGAATTTGTTTCAAGGTTTTTCTCATTTTTGAGCAACGAAGCTTGTTTAAAATCCGCCCAATATTTTTGCTTATGTATTCAATGTGATCTATCCTACTAGTTTTTATTTTTATTTTTATTTTTCAAGAACTCAAAACATTTCTAAAAATTTGAATTTTTGAAATAGCTCAGAATAATTAAGAGATTAGAGACAACCCATTTTTGTTAGAATATAATTTAAGAGATTTGAGATTATCATTTCTTATAAGGTTAAGTTTTTTAAATAACCCGTAGTTTAACATGGTATGAGATGAGTGTTTCTGAGTTCGAATTGAATTTGAACCCCCGTAAGAAGCGTTGAAATATAATTAAATGATTAGTTTAAACTTTTGATAATTATTGATTTGACAATTTTGACTACATAATTGGAGATAATACTCTTCTATCCTATCAAGTCTCTCCTCTCTTATTATAGAGAAGATAATTAACACTACCAATAAACAAGATATTGGAGTAAAAACCCGAAGGGGACTAGAGTCACTCACAAAAAAAAAAAAAAAAAAAAAAAAAAAAAAAAGTAATGCTAGAAACTATTTTATGATGTTGATTAGACTGTCCCAACGAACCCTTTGGTCAATCCTTCTTTTTTTTTTTGTAAAAAAGTTTTAAATTTTTTTTTTTTTTTTTTTTTAAATCAATGGTTGATTGAGATTGCCACATGAGCATTGTGGAATTAAAATGTGGTATATAACATTAGTTATTTCAATATAAATAATGCTAGAAATTATATTTTTTATCTTATAACTATTCTACATTAATGCTGACATGGCTTCCCCAACTATCGCTTAGATCCGTTTTTGTTTTTTTAAAAAAAAAAAATTGAAGGGTTGGTTGGACCTCTCATATACGATAAATGATTAAATGTTATACACACTTCCAAGTACATACTCCCAAACATAGCACTAAATTTCACTATTTGATCCAAAATTAATAGTGATTTATCTAAAATGTAATGGTGATTTGTAATGACATGCCATAAAATGTACATTTGAGAATGTGTGTAACATTTCTTTTCGCATTAATATATTATGAGATAATTGCATTATTCTTTGGATATTTACACGTCCCAACTATCTATAAGTGGCAAGTTGACCAACCTACTGTTTTCCTTTTCTGAATTTTAATTCAAGCACAAAACAAGCCTCAGATACAATCTTCCTCAATAAAATGCCTTTTTACAATCGTATTATCCAGGCAAGGTACCATCTTGTTCAGTTGCAACCTGGGACTCCCTTTCCTCGTACTTTTAACTATAAAAACCATTCACTACTAACTACTGAGGGAGAGAAGGCACAGATCGAAGAGATGGAGATGACAAGTGATTATCCGCCTCGGAACTCCAGGTCGGGTTCCGGCCCAATTGACGACAAACCCGAGCAGGTCCGGCCCACGTCCACCCTAACCGGGCTGCGGAAGAAGGTGACTGGGATCCGGGCTTGGATGTTGGTGGACCAAATGGGTCGGGCCCAGGTTTTGGAGGCCGGGAAGCATTTCATCATGCGTAGAACAGGCCTTCCGGGTCGAGATCTTCGAATTTTGGACCCGCTGCTCTCGTACCCATCAACCATTATGGGCCGTGAGAGGGCCATTGTAATCAACCTGGAGAATATAAAGGCAATAATTACAGGCCAGGAGGTCCTGTTGCTGAATTCAAAGGACCCATCTGTGAAGCCCTTTGTTGAGGAGCTGCAGAAGCTCCTCTTGTGTCACCACCAGGCCACCAGAGCCCAGGTTGGACCCTTTTTGGTTGAAAGGATTCATGGTTTTTGTTTTATTTTTTATTAAAAAAAAAATTGTTCTTTTAATTAAAATGCATTTCTTTTTAATTCTAAAAAATTGACCCTGAAAGTTCAATTATCGTTTATTTTTCAACCTAAAAAATTAACATTATTAGTACTTTTTAAAATGTTTAAAGAGGTAATGTTTGTTTTGAAGTAAAATATTTTTTAGAAAAGAATATTTTAAGATTAGAAATATTATTAAATTTTTATTGTTTGTTCAAGATATTGAAGACCTTTTCAACTGCTTGGTTTGTGCCAGACATCTTTAGCCCGATTCTCCTAAAAGTCAACCCAAAAAAAAAACCACACGGATTAAAATTTAAGGTTAAATACATAATTAATACTCGTAGATTCTCTCTTTATCAAAAGAGAAATAGTATTTAGGTTTAAATAGAGTAAGGTTATAAGTCTTCTTAAAGTTCTCTTAGACTCATCTCAAATGTGATGTGTCATTCAAAATCACCAATAGATCAAAAGTCAATAAATCACATATTAAATTCAACAGTGATTTTGAAAGTCATATCACATTTGTAATGACTCTAGGAGGACTCTAGAAAGACTTATAGTATGTAAATAAATAACAAAATTAATATCAGCATTTTTTAAGTTTATCAATTTAATACATTCGTCTATTTACCATTTTAAAATATTACTTTGAGTGCTTAGTAACATGAGTCAACTCTCTCTCACTCTCACACAATCGTGAGTTGACTTATTGGTGGCTGAATTGTAATATTATTATATGGGTGTTAAGTCTTATATTGGTTCCTTATAAATGAAATTAGGCTTTATAAGTGATTCTAGTAAGCTTTGATATCAGTGTTGAGTGGTTTTGAGCTTCTATCAATCCAAAAGCTAACTCAAAAGGTGAGGCTTTTCTTCATACTTGTAAACTGACCACCAATCCCTTCTACAACCGATATAAGATAACTCCAACACTTGAACACTATAGCATGATATGAGCCCTGAAGAGAATGTCAAGAATTTAAGTGAAAGAAATTATGGTAACCCATAAAGTTAATTCCCACATTGAGTGAGAATTAACTTATGAGGCGAGACTAGTTTTTGTTAATAATTTTAAAGAACTCCAATAGTAGCATCGAGTAATACAATGATCAAAGTAGTGGCTTTTGTTTTCCTATTTCTATGACAATCTAATGTATTACACATATAACTTGATTGCTAAGGTAAGGAATCTTTAAGGAACTTGAAGAGAAGACCTTATTTTTCCTTTCTTTATACTAATTTGTTATTTCTGTATGTGCTTTCTTTAATGCTTTTATAGGGGGGAAATGGTGATGGTTCAAAGAGGAGGAATTTGAATGAACTTGAAAAACTGCAATCAAAGGCTGGTAGTTCTCAAACTTTCTCGGAAGGATTTTCAAGGTTTAAGGATCAAGATGAGTCAAGTAAGGTGGAAGGAAACATTGATGTTGAGAGTCAAGATGGGTCAAAGGTTCTTCCATTTGAATTTGTTGCATTAGAGGCATGTCTTGAGGCTGCTTGCAGTGGCTTGGAAAGCGATGTAAGTTAATGTCGATCGTGTTTCGCATTGCGATTTCACTGATCAAAAGTATGATTTTAAACTAAATTGCAGAAAATGTATCACTTGAAAGTACATTTTTTTTATTAAAAAAACCCGCGATTTGAAAAATCTGCATTTCAAATCACAAGCAAGTTAAAAATGCACGATTTTAAAGTTAAATTGTAATTTTACCAAATGTTTAACTCTTTATATGTTGTCTCCAAAACCAGGCAAGAACATTGGAGGAAGAGGCAAATTTAGCCTTAGATAAGCTGACTTCAATGATTAGTACCCTCAATTTAGAACGTGTTCGCCAAATTAAAAGCCGGTTGGTTGCAATAACTGGACGTGTTCAAAAGGTTGATTATTGGTTAAGAATTAGGATGACAATTAATAATTTGTTCTTCTTTCTGCATATAGTTATGCTTTTAATTGTGGTGATGCTAATGATCTTCAGGTAAGGGATGAATTAGAACATTTACTAGATGATGATGCAGATATGGCTGAGATGTATTTAACTGAAAAGTTGGTTCAACGACACAAAGAAAATTCTTCTGCTTCCTCAGCAAATGAGGCAGCTGATGAGATAGTTGATGAAAGTTCTCAATCAGACATGGATGATGACAGGCATGTCGTCATATATACCATCATTTAATTTTATCTTAGCTGTTTTGACATGGAATTTAACGTTGTATTTGTTTAGGATGCCTGCTGAAATCTCATTGGAAGGTGGGCTTCAAAACCCAGACAATTACCCCCATGGGAAGCATCATTCTAACCTGGATGTAAAGGAGCTTGAAATGCTCTTGGAGCCATACTTCGTGCAAGTTGATGGTACACTAAACAAATTATCCACGGTATGCAAACCCCATTTTACCGCTCCATTTTCTTTTGGGGTTTCTCTTTTTCATCCATCTTAATTAGTTGAAAGAGTTGCGCTCACCAAATGTTTGATAATTTAAGTCACTCACACATTTGGTGAGCAGAACCAAAATAAGTACCCCAATTACCAAGCGTTTTCACCCTTTCATTAAAACATGATCACCCTTCTCTTCTCCCAACTGAGCAGCACTCCTCAAAGAAACCCATAACTGACGACAAGCATGTCTCTCAATTGGTCGTCCTGTCCTCCACCCCTGATAGTTCTTCTTTGGTCATCTCCCATGGTTCTTCCAAAGTGGCTGAGGCAGCGGGCCTTAATCTGCAAGCCCCCCACCTCTCAATGGAAGTACTGGCCGTCTTGCACTAAATCCAAGACCTTCGGGAACAAAGGTTCCCTCTTCCTTAAATCTAAAATTGCAATGAAAACCCACCATAAAACAGTACTTGTTTGACAGGTGGAAGACAATGTGCAAGTCTCTAACTTGGTGAGTAATATGTTATCATATGGTAAACTCAATTGTTTAGTAAAAAGGTTTATAAGCCATGGACAGTAATATAAAATGAAGTCTCCATTAAATTACAATAATATAATGATGATGCATTATAGATATAGTATATGATAATTTAAAGTGAACATGTCATAGTTTAATTCCATATGGTATATCCAAGTCTTTAGCTCTTTTTTGGTAAGGTTGATATTGTCTCGAAGGACTCGTAGTATAACAATAGTGCCCTAGTGAAGCACGCATACCATCATCACTAGTAGTGGCCCGACGTATTTAAACCCCATGTGATCTACACTACTAACAATGTTGTTATTGTGACTACTACCCGTACATAGTTGCACCGGTCACTTATAAAACTATTGGATCCAAGGCTAAACAATAAACGTAAATCTTTGAATCATAGGGTCAACCCATATAATGGTAAGCCCATAATTGTCATCCATACATAAAGCATCAAGCATACGATGCAATTAATCTTTGTCTTTTACATGCATACTTTTATAAAACTCATATATACATTTCATTATTCATGCATCACTCGTTTTCACAAAATAGAGCACACATCATTCTAATAGATCCTTAAATACCCAAAAAAAAAAAAAAAAAAAAAAAAACTGATGCTTGTGGTTCAATTGTTATGGTTTGACCCATAGTGTTTAGACTGCTAAATACCCAAAAAAAAAAAAAATAATAAGACTGATGCTTGTGGTTCAATTGTTATGGTTTGACCCATAGTGTTTAGACTGCTTAGCAGAAATGTCAGGACAAATAGTGCAAGCATTCACAAGATGGGCTGCTCCTTAGGGTGGCAATTTGTGCTTACATGTCAAATTTGAGTCAGGTAGAGGCATGAATATAAAACTATCTAGATCAATTCTAACTCGACTCATTTAATTAAAGGAGTCAAATCCCTCAATCATAACTCGTTAATTTCATGTTGAATTCAGGTCATGTCGAAGCATGAGTATAAGATTATAAGTCAACTCTAACTCGACTCATTTAATTAAGTGGATCAAACCCATGAACTCTAATCCGTTAATTTTGTGTTGAATTCGTGTCAAGTCTACATATCGTGTCAAAAATTGTCAACCCTAGAACATGCTCCCCTTTTAAGAAGTAGCATTGTTGTAGTGGGATAACATTTTAATTTTTTGATCATCTCACTTGGGCATTTGCAAAGAACATGCATGAACTCATG
This sequence comes from Corylus avellana, assembly GCF_965113065.1. NCBI lineage: Eukaryota > Viridiplantae > Streptophyta > Magnoliopsida > Fagales > Betulaceae > Corylus > Corylus avellana. The sequence continues at coordinate 4,137,695 of NC_142493.1, read as the reverse complement.
TTGTTCATGAGCTTTGGAATTTCTTTAATTTATTTGGGTTAAAACATGATATGTTTAATTATTATATTCTTAAGAAGCATACATAAATGTGTTAGGACTATAACACAAGTCAATCTCTATTGACTTTGCCATTGTTAGAACATGTAAATAATTCTTTTATATATGGTGGTGGTTTTCTCTTGGAAGCTGAGGGAGTACGTAGACGACACAGACGACTACATAAACATAATGCTGGACGACAAGCAGAACCAGCTGCTGCAAATGGGGGTGATGTTAACAACAGCAACCCTTGTGTTGAGTATGTTTATTGTAACGGCTGGCGTTTTGGGTATGAACATCCGTATCGAGCTGTTCAAGATTGATACAATTCCAGGCACGAAGAAGTTCTTGTGGACTGTTGGTGGCGGCACCGCCGGGATGATTTTCTTATATGTGTTTGCCATTGCCTGGTATAAACGCAGGAGATTGCTAGAATAGTGGAAGGGAGAGATCTAGGCCATTGATTGGTACTACTTCTCCTTGTGTTTTTCTGCATGTACATACTTGCTTAATTTCTTCTGTACATATTCCTTGGTATTAATGTATCATGGACATGCTTTATTTGCTGTAAACTAATTACTCACAATCTGAAACGAGAAATGCTATACACACTCTCACTTTTACACTTATAAATATATACTTTTTGATGTGGCATTAAAAACCACCTTTAGATTTTAGATGGATCACTGTTAAATTTTGAATCCAATGATAATTTTTAGTGTCACATCAAGAAGTGTGAATTTTAGAGTATAAGAGTGGAAGTGTGTATAGCATTTCTAATCTGAAATATATACTTCTCGTGCAGGTCTTTTTTCGGGTTAAAATGGAAAGGTTTAGACATATATATGTAAATCTGTGGCATATTTGATGGACCGTTGCGAGGTTGAATATTGGCACTACCATGTCAGTAAATTGGGATAATGGTGAGATGAAAGTGTGTTATTAGCATTACTCTATGTTAAAATGCATATCTCCTCAAATCCCTTAAAAGAAATGTTATATAGTACACCAATATTTCACCATGCTTAAATGAGGTAGGATTTAGTAGCCTTTGAGTTAGTCATTTTAAAAGAAAAAATATTAATGACTACTATACCCGGTCACTTCAGCATGGTGAAATACTTGTTGGATATCGGTATAGTATATACCATTGCTCATTCCTTAATCATGCAAGAGTAATACTACAAACCATATTTTTATGAGTAATGCTACATATTATATCACACAAAGCAGATGTAGCAAGATTTAGTAGCCATTGAGAAAAAAAAAAAAAAAGAGCCTTTTATCAAAGGTTGATCCAATAACTACTAGACTCTATTACATCATCTTCATAAAATGTTGTATAATATTTAGCATTACTTTATTTTATCCCAAACTCTTCCACAATGCTGATGTTACAATTCCAATCAATCTTTTGACCCCTTTTTGTTTTTAAAAAATAAAATTAAAAATTAAAAATTTATTAGAACTATCACGTCAGCATTATGGTATAAAAAGGTCTTATAAAGCATTAAACTTCATGCAAATAAATGGTTTATCAACTAATCCTACATCTTTTTCTTTTTTTTTTGACCAAACTAATCTAGACTTAAACCACCTTCGTGATGCCCAGAAGTGCAACTTTAACCCCTTCCCATTTTTAAATATTTAATTTGGATAGGCCATGCCCCATGGCTCCCAAAACTTACTCAGCTTTTAAAATCATAATCACTAAAGAATTTCTTTAATTTAATTCTAGAAAATCATCCCTCTTGGCCCATGATGTTACGGACATATATATATATATATATAAAGCTAAGGACAACTAGGAAGGTGGAGCAGGTCTGCGACGTGAGTTGGGTTAGTATTACTCATTAGACAAATCAATCTTACCACCTTCCCAATGCACACTACTTCATGCTTAGCATGAAAATATTATATGATAGGTTTCTTTTAAATTGGAGCGGAAGAAATTTTTTTAATTCAGTTTATAAAACGTGACAATTTTATATACTAGATTGAAAAAAAAAATTTATTCAACCCAATTTTAAAGAAAACTATATGCTATATTATAAAGTTTCTTAAATGTTTTTTTATTTTACTTTCTTTTATTTTTATAAATATATTTCTTATTCTTAATTTTTACAAAACACTCTTAAAAATTTGGGTTAAATACCCTTTTAGTACCTAGGTTTTAACGCTTCTATTTTTTCACTTAGGTTTCATTTTGTATCATAAATAATACATATGTTATGGCTAAATACTAAAAGAGTACCTCCATTCATCTTCCTTTAATAAAACTAACAGATTTTCACCTTTTTTTGCAATTAGGGGTAGTTGAACCACCGCCAAGAGCCTTGGTTCGGCCACCACCATACCGACCCGGGAGGTGGTTTGGCCAACCCCAAGGCCGGTATGGGGATGGCCTTGGGGTGATTCGCCAACTCCCTAATTGCATTTTGAGGTGAAAATTCATTAATTTTACTAATAGAATATGATCGGAAGTAACATTCCGTATTTAGTTATAACTTAGATATTGATACAGTGTAGGATTGTGGTGAACAAGAAAAATAGCAAGTAGAAAGGATAAATATTCTTAAGATTATGAAGCTATCACAAGAATCAAAGAAATCTTCTTAAACATTAAACAAACTCAATAATAATCATAAACTAAATTGTTAAAGGTTATAAGCGTATATTTATAGCCCAAGACTTCTAGTCCTAAAATAACAATGAAATAAAGTTAATTTAGAAGTCTACGAAAGATAACTAAACCAAATAAAAGACTAACAAAGAAACCTAATTCAAATAAAGACTAAAAAATAAGACAAAGAAACCTAATAAAAGATTAAAAGATAAGATAAAATAAGGTAAGCCTTGAATTCTAATCTACATCAGATATCATCTATGATACAAAATAAAATCTAAGTGAGAAAATATATATAAGGCGTTAAAACTCAATTACTAAAAATGTATTTAATCCTAAAAACTTTACCAAAATCAATTCTCGACTTTTCTCAAATGGCACATCCACTAAATCAATTCTCAATTTTTATTTTAAAATTCAAAACACTTCTCAAAAACTTTATTAAATTGACACTTTTCAACCTTTTTTTTTTTTTTTTTATTCACATGGGGCAAGGAAAAACCATTTTTTTAAAAAAATATATTTTTCAACTATTTCTAAGCAAATTAAGGAAAAAGCACAATTAATGTAAGTGAATTTTGTTGGTAATATTATTTTTGTTATATTTGCTCCACAATTATATTCCAAGAAAACAGAACAAGCACCATAACGTCGATGGGGATTGTGTGATTTGCAATATCTGGTGAGTGGTGAGGAACAAACGCCTGTATCGTCGGAGCAATTCAGAGCCCGGTGCGAGCCATGAGGGGTGGACCGGCTGGTCATTTATCGCACCCATCCAAGTCGGGTCTCCCCCAGCCCGAGGAAGAGCATGACCTGGCCCGGATGGCCTCGACCCTTCCGACCGGCGGAGGCCACAGGAAGAAGGGCACGGGCGTGCGGGCCTGGCTGCTGGTGGACGCGACGGGGCAGGCACAGGTTATCGAGGCCGGCAAGCACGCCATCATGCGGCGCACGGGCCTGCCAGCGCGGGACCTTCGGATCCTGGACCCGCTGCTCTCGTACCCGTCGACTGTGCTGGGTCGAGAGCGAGCCATCGTGATCAACCTGGAACACATTAAGGCCATCATCACTGCCCAGGAGGTGCTGTTGCTCAACTCCCGGGACCCATCTGTGACCCCTTTTGTTGGGGAGCTCCAGCGGCGGCTTATGCGTCACTACAACGCCACCACTGCGCAGGTTCGGGCCTTGAATTCTCGTTCTTTTTTCACTCTTATGTTGATTCTGTACATGGGTTTTTGCTCTTATTGCGTAATGTAATGTTGTGTGTGTTTGTTTCGATAGTTAATCCCAAATTCTCAATGTTTTTCGGTTTCTATGTTGCTCTTGTGTGTGGGTTGTTTGTGTGTGTTTTTTTTTTTTTTTTTGCAATTTTTTGCCTCAATTTTGTGTGTGTGGGTGTCTATATTGCGATGATTAGAGGCACAGTGATTCTGGTTAATAGGAATCGAATTACCAAGCCAATAAAACATGTATAATTTGTATTAAATCAGTTTGCTTTTTCTTTGAATGTTTTGGGTTTCTGTCGTATGTTATGTATAGGAGAACGGTGGTGATGATTCAAACTGGTCAAATTTGTATGATTTGGGAGAGCCACAATCAAGGACTGGTAGTCCTCAAGATTTCTCTGGAGGGTTTCCACAGTTTCAGGATCAGGATGAGGAAGGCAAGGCAGAGGTGAAACAAGGCCTCGACAATCAAGACGGATTGAAGGTTCTTCCATTTGAGTTTGTTGCACTGGAAGCATGCCTTGAGGCTGCTTGCAGTTGCTTGGAAAATGAAGTAAGCATCTTCTTTCTAGTCCAATGGGTTATTCTTTCTCTTTTGCTCTTGTTTTGTTCGGTCTTGTTTATTATTTCTTATTTCTTTATCATATGTGTTTCAAAATCAGGCAAAGACATTGGAGCAGGAGGCTCATCCAGCCTTAGACAAGCTGACTTCAAAGATTAGTACTCTCAATTTGGAGCGCGTCCGCCAAATTAAAAGCCGTTTGGTCGCAATTACTGGACGTGTTCAAAAGGTTGACGGTTTTAAGATTGTGAATCACTAGGAATATTTATTATTACTCTATGGTTGTAGTGGTTTGGCATGACTTTATGAACCTGTGTTTGCATATGTATAGTTGAGATGACATCATTCATCCATTTAGTCAAAAAGCTTGTCAGACACATGAATGAGTTCCTTTTAGGTACTTCTGATTTATGATGCGCTCATGCTGATTTCCAGGTTAGGGATGAACTAGAACACTTGCTAGATGATGATGAAGATATGGCTGAGATGTATCTTACTGAAAAGTTGGTTCAACAACAGCTTGAAAATTCTTCTGGTTCCTCTCTGAGTGAGAATGACGAAATGGATGATGAAGCTCTTAGGCACGTAATGATCTCAGTATCATTGTAATCATTGCCATGCCTATTTTCGAATACTTTGTTATTATTTGTCATGCTAAAGATGCTTCATGTTATTGTTGTTAGGACGCCTGCTGAAATCTCACCAGAAGCAGGCGGGGTTTCTGCTAGTTACAAAGGTGAACTTCGAAACATTGACAACTCCCAAGAGCAAGTTTTTGGTGCACGTAATAATACACTTAGTAGAGACAGCCATGGGACCCGTACTAGTACTACTCACAGCGCTATAGGCAAACACCTTGATGTGGAGGAGCTTGAAATGCTATTAGAGGCATACTTTGTGCAAATTGATGGCACACTAAACAAACTTTCCACGGTATGGAACTGCATCTATGAACTTTCTCTTTTTCTCAATGTTTGCTGCCTGGACCTTCACTCTGCCATACCTAGTTTGACACTTCACATGATGTCTGCTTTTCAAATTGTAGACGGGCCAACTTCTGAACCCATACCCTAATACCAGCATAGGTGGAACATAATTAAAAGAAAATAAAAATTCTCATCCGAAAGAAACCTTGATGTACTTTTTTCCTTTGAGCCTTATGATGTGGGAACTAGAAAGTGATATGGCAGTCCACCTAGTTGAAGTTCACCTCATCAAATACATCAGTTTCACTTAACAACATAATTCAACAATTAATGAGGTTGTCTAATAATGATGATGACGACGACAACCATGATGATGATGGTCACCAAAGTAGTCGGTCATATTCTTAAATGCAAGTGCTGCTCCATCTACTTTTAGATTCACCATCAAAGACTTTATCTACCTATAATCTTTGGTCTACCCTTGTGAACAGAAGACAATGCTCTTTGTCTCTGAAAGGCTTGCCTGGTTTGGCATAATGACTGACTTCTTAGTTGAAAATACACCGTTTTTTATTAGACTGCCGATAAAGTAAAGCTTTAGGGAGGTTTTTTTAATATATTATTAAATTTTTTTAGACGTTAGTTTTCTAACTTCTAAACTAGCAGTTAGATAATTCAGAAAATGTTTTCCATTGGTTCTTGTTACTTCTCAAATGCAAGGAAGAGTTCCATGGGGAGCTTTGGTAAATGTTCTTTTTGACATGCCATCAAAGGCAGTGTATTTTAGATTTCTAAATCTACTTGTGCACCCTTTCAAGGTGATGCTTGGTTGAAGGAAGATAATTTTCACATTTTGTTGTTTAATGCACTTTTGTTTTGGTGGGAAATGGATTTATGTTGCTTACAGCTTCCATTCTTCCTTCATTTGATATGGGAAGTAACTTTTAACTTCAGAAAAATTGGTTCTTTTGTGCATCTTAATACATTCATATGTTTTTCTACTCCTGTAAGTAGTACACCAATTCCACTTAAAATTTGATAAGCTTGTTATATATAGTTCTGAAGCTCATTTATTGTAGTTGGAGGATGCTATAAAATTTTCTAATTTTACAGCGTAATCATTTTTTTTATTTTTTATGGTTGTTGCTTTGAAGCTGAGAGAGTACGTCGACGACACAGAGGACTACATTAACATAATGCTGGATGACAAACAGAATCATCTCCTGCAAATGGGGGTCATGTTGACAACAGCAACCTTGGTTTTGAGTGCCTTTGTTGTGGTTGCCGGTATTTTCGGCATGAATATCACTATTGAGCTCTTCGATGAAACGAAAGCGGGGATGCCGCAGTTCCTGTGGACCGTCGGGGGTGGTGCAACTGGCAGTGTATTTTTATACGTGGTTGCTATCGCCTGGTGTAAGCACAAGCGCTTACTAGAGTAGTGAAGAAGGCCTTTGAATGCTACCGTCTGTTGTGTGTATAGCCTGGTGTAAGCACATGCTGTGCATACACGCTTTGAATGCAGTAAAATAATGTGTTACAATTTCTACTTGTCTATTACAGACGTGATTGAGAAAACTGTAAAATAAACATGTCTATTACAATTCGAATCTAGATCTTTGCTGGTAAGTAATGTTCCTTTTATTATATATACAGGCTTTTTATACTTCTTAAGTTCATCGACATTTTCAATTCAATTTAAATCTGTTCATAATTAAATAGATACCCTGCTGAAATGCATTGATATTACTTGAGCTCGTTACAAATATTTTTTTGACAAATTTGACGTGGTAATCTAGGCTATTGGGTTACCTATGCCCCTTAATGCGCATCTCTCGAAAAATAGTTGAGTATTACAGCTTTTACTTCAATTTCCTTACAAATTCACTTGGTAAGTGTCATATGGACTGTCACGAAACTTAAAATGAAGAGTAATGCTAGAAATCACATTTTTATCTCAAATTTTTTAGTTTTTATTTTTTTTTAACAAAGACCAATACAAGGGTTTGTTAAGATTGTCAGTATTATGAAAATTCAAGTGAGAAGTGTCATGTAGATTGTCGCGAAACTTAAAATAAAGAGTAATGCTAGAAACTATATTTATATCTCATAATTTTTTTTTTTTTTAACAATGACTAATACAAGGATTAATTAAGATTGTTAATATTATGAAAAATTATAGGATAAAAATATGATTTCAAGCATTATCCTATAGTAAAACCTGTGGTACCTTAGTCTCACTCCACTCCCACTAAACATTTGAACAAGCTACCTACCCCACATTGCATTTTATTTCTTTAACTAATGTAGCTAGGGATGCAAAGGCGGTTACGGTTAGCGGTTAGTGGCAATAACCGCTAACCGTAACCGCCCTAGCGGTTAGTAAATTTCACTAACCGCAACCGCTAACCGCCTAGCGGTTAACGGTTAGCGGTTAGTGGCCGGTTAGCGGTTAGTGAAATAGATAACCGCCCGCTAACCGCTTTTTTAAAATTGGGCTTTTTTTTTTGGCTTTTTTTTACCCTCATTTTTTTTTCTTGTATTTTTAATATCTTCTTGGGCCCAATTGCTATAAATATTTGAATTGTCATTGGATCATATGATTAAGTGTTGATCTTATAAACTTACAAACAAACAAAAATACTTCAATTGTAGTTATAAGTAACACATTGTTTAATCCAATGTCAATTACTTAATTTGATATTATATGAATCACATTGTCATTGTCATTGTACATGAATAATTGATTAAGTATTGGAATTGTAATTGGATCATATAGTTAAATATTTATCTTATACATTTATATTATTCAATATGCATATAATATATATATATATATATATATATATATATATATAATTCAAAATTGTTCAAAATTGTTAATTTTCTTTTTTTTTTTTCTTTCAAAAAATGGTTAAATTTCTTTTTCTAAAAAATGTTCAAAAAATACATTAATACTTCAATTGTGATTATAAGTAACACATTGTTGAATCTAATGTCAATTACTTAATTTGATATTATATAATCATATAGTCTCATTAAATTATATCATATGATTCATATGATTAATTATTTAAATTCTTATCATATTTACTTATAATCTTTTTTCTTTGAATTGAACTTAATATCTAATGGTAAATGGTAATGTTCAAACTCCTAAATCCTAAATTCCTAAAGTATCTAATAATGCTTTAATTAAATTGTAGACTTGTAGTTATAAGTAACATATTGTTTAATTCAATTGAATCAATTGTGATTATCATTGTACATGAATCATATGATTAACTTGTAGACATATGACTTATGAGTTATGTCATATTATATATGTATTATTTATTATTATATAATCATATGATTTAATGATCAAGTCATCCTGTGATATAATCATATCAATTATAGTGATAATATATAAATTACTAAAATTATAATGATAATACATTAATACTTAAATTATGTTTATAAGTAACACATTGGTCATTGTTTAATCCAATGTCAATTACTTAATTTGATATTATACGAATCATATCATCATTGTACATTAATAATATGATTCACTTGAAGTATTGAATAAAGTATTTGAATTGTCATTGAATCATATGATTAACTATTGATATTATACATTTATATTATTCATATACATATGTAGACTTATATAGACTTATAGGTTTATAACATACATTGGAAATAAGTCTCTAGATATTTAATTGTTGTATTAGTATGAATTAGTATACTTATGAGTTATGTCATATTATATATGTATAATTTGTTATTATATAATCAAATGATTTAATAATCAATCTCATGTGATATAATCATATAAATTATAGTGATAATATATTAATACTCAAATTGTGATTTAATTATTTTTTTAAAAAAATTGTGATTTAATGATCAAGTGATTATATGATATAATCATATAAATTATAGTGATAATATATTAATACTCAAATTGTGATTTAATGATCAAGTGATTATGTTATATGTATAATTATAAAAATATATTATATAAAAAGGCGGTTAGCGGTTAGCGGTTACGGTTAGTAGACCCAATAACCGCTAACCGCTAACCGCTAGGCGGTTATGGCGGTTAGGCGGTTAGCGGTTAATGCGGTTAAACGGTTAGGCGGTTAGGCGGTTGGCGGTTATAGCGGTTAGCGGTTAGCGGGCGGTTAAAAACCGCCCGCCTTTGCACCCCTAAATGTAGCAGTGTCACTTCGGAATGTTTGGGAATGTTTTTCAGGAAAAAAAGCTCAAAGAGAGTAGTAGAAGAAGAGTGTTTAGGAATGTTTTCCAGCTTATTGTTGGACCGTTGGTTAGGGGAGACCGGGAGAGATTTATGGGCTAATGGATTTGATTTTGTGACCCCACTCCGTTAGGCACATAGTCTTGACCCCGAGAATAAATGAATGTCATTAATTCAAGTAGTAATAACTAATTTTGGTAGAATTTTTGAGGAATCTTAAAAAATTCTACCATCAATTAGAAGTACTCTTACAAAGGGAAGGTTTGATAAGTTTCTTGTCGGATTAATTTGATTCCATGATAATGCAGTATTTAATGAAGGGAATACACTGAAAAATCAAGTCCCACCTGAATAAGACTTACATATAACTCAATAGCACCAAGACTCTTAAAAGAGATAAAGAGAGATAAACATAATCCTACCCAAATAACAATTTAAAAGAGATAAACATGACCTGCTGTCAATAAGACCCACACCACAGTACTAAAACAATGAAACACTAATGAACTAAACAACCCAAAAGATAACACTAAAACAAATAATGAATGGATATACATTTCATTTGTGACACAGCTTATACGGCTTTAGCAAGAGTGGGTCTGGCTGGGTCAGTTATAGGATTGAAAGGCTTGGGCCATGTGAGTATTAATTAAATGATTAAACTCACATTCTTTTTAATTTAAACTTTTTGAATTAGTGTTAGATTTTAACATTAACCCTAAGGGTAGAATTGTAACTCCATACAATCAAAGAAAAAATGGGAAAGTTCACATGCCCCTAAAACTATCATCCAAATGATCATGTCTCCCTAACTACCAAAAATTGTCAATATTCCCCCAATAATCAAACTACCCTTAGTAAAATAAAAACAAAAAAATAAAAACAAAAAATACTAAGACTTCTAGAAAAAACCTAAAACTAATATATAATCCATGGGGTTGCAAAATTTAAAAATAAAAAATTCATTTTTATAAGAAAGAAATTAAAAATTATCATTTTTTTAAATAAAAATAAAAATTTGGGCTTAAACATATAATTTATTTTTGTTTTTAAAAAATATTAATTAATTAATTTTTCCCGAATTTATAGAGGTATTTTTGTCTTATTGAAAATTTTTTAGGGCATTTTTATCGTTTTTGAAAAATTCTAAACCGACTTCAAACAACACCTATCCAAATGTCTAGGTGTTTCACAAAGATTATTCAGAAAAAAGATCTAACCTAGCAGTTAAAAGATCAACCAAATATAGATATGAAATAAGCAATCAAGAACACAGATATTTTATATTTGGTTATGAAGAGGAAACCATTTAGAGAAACTCTCTAAATGTAAAACCTCTCCGGGGCAGCCAAATCTAGGAAATCAATCCACTATAAGAAGAATAAGGAATACAAGAAGAATTACAAAACCTTTGACTCTTCCTTGCACTCGACAAGTGACCCACTTGATTTCTACCTCGGTAGCCCTTTCCAGAACGTCTGGCACAATTCTTCTAAAAGATTTCCTTTCACCGGAACTCCGATTGGCTTCACGTATTTTCTTTTCACCAATAAAACTAGAACAATATCTCTCTTTTTAAGCTTTCTAATTTTGCTCTCTAAAATATGTACCTTTCTTAAGCAAAATAAAATGTTTAAATAGAGAATAAACAATACATCAGCAGCCATGTCCGGACAGGGCTAATTAGGGGTCCGAACATGGCTAGGGTTACATATGCGTAACCTAGTGGTGTCCGGACCTCCAACTCTTGTGTCCAGACAGCCCATATAAAAAAGGGCTTGCTGGAAATTGGGTCCGGACCCAGCTTCTGGCGGTCCGGACCTCCCCTTCAATATGAGGTTTCTGGAAATGGGGTCCGGACCTAGCTTCTAGCAGTTCGGACCTCCCCTTCAAAATGCAGTTTCTGGAAATAGGGTCCGGACCCAGCTTCTGGTAGTCCGGACCTCCCCCTCAGAATGTAGTTTCTGGATATGGGGTCCAAACCCAACTTCTGGCGGTTCGGACCTCCTCTTCAAAACATGGTTGCTGGATATGTAGCCCGGACCCAGCTTCTGACGGTCCGGACATGTCCTTCAGATGGAGTGTTCTGGATATTGGGTCAGGACCTGGCTTTTGGCGGTCAGGACCGGCCCTTCTAGAATCAGTTTTCTAGACATGTTAAGATGCTTCATTTTCACCAACTTTACACGCAAACCGAATGAGCCAAAACATAACCCAACAAATTCCCCCTTTTGGCCATTCGGGGGCAAAAATTAATTTGTACATGAAAATGACGCATCAAATCAACTCCCCATTTTTATCTCGGAAGGACAAAAGGAAATACACAAAAATGAAATTCTAGAGTTTTAAACAAACAAACCAACAACGCATGAAATCTTAAGTAAGTAGAACCAAACAACACAAAAAAAATTATTCTTGCCTGAAAGAAAAACAAATCAAAACAGGAGGGAAAAATTATTCTTGCCAAAAGCTTTCCTTGATAGACTTCACATCTTTCTCCAAATTCGGCAGGCGAGTGTTGATGGCTTCAATACTTTGGCCTTGAGTTTGAAGTAAGTAAATTATTTTAGTTAATTGACTTGAAATATCTGATGGTCCTGAGGAAGACGCAGCTGGAGGATCTTGAATAATTGGAGGCGCATGATCAGCTGGAGCGTAAAGCCTAAGTTGGGCATTGGACTTCATCACAGTTGCTTTGCCAAAATAACCTTCAGGAGCTTCCATATGTTCATTGGTAGCTATTTTTGGCAAAGTGGCGTGCAAGATCTTTGTGATGAGACTGCCATACGGTAAGGCAATAGAATGATCTTCATGAAGCTCGATCATTGTCAACACTATATGAGTGCATAAACAAAACTCGACACGGTTAATGATGCCATAAATCATCATTGCTCGTTCGATAGTCACATGACTATTTCGAGATATTGGCCAAATATTCTGCAGCACAATCCGTGTTAACACCCTCTCTGGAGCCCGTACATAGCCAATCGGAATTTTGTTCTGGTCTTCGTCCCATACAAGCTGCCGACTTGGATTAAGAACCGCCATGATTTCAGCTTTTGTTGGTTGTGGATCTTCTTCCAGAAATGGAAGCGGCTTCTCATTCGTCAATGGAATCCCAGTAACTTCACTGATCAACTCAGTAGTGATATTGAGAGTTTTCCCAGAGACCTTGGTCTTGAATGACGGGGGACCAACCAAGTCAATATCGTCGATGTTGTAGTAGAATTCCCGAACTAACCGAGTGTAGGCATTGACAGGAATGAACAAAGAGGTCCATTGATTTGCCTGGAATATTTCATGAATGAATCGAAACGGTTCCACTCGAAGATCATTTTGCTCCACTCCACGCTCGATCACAATTTTATGTGTCAAAATCTTATCTTGTAAGATTGATTTTTCTTCTCGAGTGCGCTTCCTCCTTGGTGTGGATTCCGAAATTGGATACACCATTTTCTGCATTCACACCCCAAAGAAGGAATTTAATGGCAAATTGATATCATATATCACTAGAAGAAATTTATTTTTGAAAAAAAATATGGATATGAAACATGTGATCTCATGTGATCCCACAAATGAGATAAATGCACCAAAAACAGATTAAGAAAGTTGAACACAACAAAAATAACTGATTTCATAAGGAAAAATGAAGATAGATGCAACAATACTTCATTTAGACATTCTAGCGAACAGTTGATAGACATTGAAGTATTGAATATAGCATGATGAAGAGAATTCATGAATTTGGAAAAAATCTTGCCTAGGGACATCCCAATCAATATCGAAAGAACAATGACAGTGAACTAGATCAATGTGATTGAAAGAAATGTAGCAAACATGCAAATTGGATTCTTTGAGGCATTTTATCAAACACATGTTAGGCATAGAGATGTGAGCATGGAAAAACATATGTCAAGAGGAGGAACCGAGTCCTAAATACATCATAGGTAATGTATTTTGGTACAATTATGTGAGAGAGAAAGAAAGAACAAGGCTAATCAAGCAATCAAGCAATTCGGAGTTTCAAATTTAAACCCAACCATGTTCATCCTAAAATTTGATTTGAAAACAAAAACTGAAAAGAATAAAGGAAGAAAACATACCGTGGAGTATTGAATTTTTGAGCCTTTAGGTGGAGGACAGGGAATCATAGAGAAAAACAAAAGAAATAACATAAGGAAAAAAAAAAATTGAGGAAAAAGTGGTTTGGCCGAGAGAGAGAAGTAGGAACTGGAAAAACTTTTCAGGGTTTTAAGAATAAAATCTCGCATTGGCCGTGTCCGGACAGGTAAGAGCCGTGTCCAGACACCCTCCCCCTCAATAAAAAAAAAAATAAAAAATAAAAAATAAAAAAAGAAAAAAAGAAAAAAGAAAACACAACTTGTATAGATAACCAATAAATCATGCATGCCCTTATGAATATCTTAACAATCCGGAGTGATCAACAAACTACTTACACCTTAAATGTACCCTATGCATGACACAACCTTGTTCTGTGAATGCAGCCAAGTAGGCAATAATCAGAAATCTCATGTGAATGTGTAGTGTGTGACAACTCCCATTAAATAAGATTTCATCAGTGGAAAGGAAATTTAGGCAGACATTTTGTAAATAAAAGACAAACAGTCTGATTCAAGCCACAGTAAAACCTTATAATGTTAGGACCTAGATTCCCTCATCTAATACACTCCCCCTGAGACTAATCAGTCGCTTTGACCATGTCCTGTAGTGATCATCTATTTCCGCAATGATTTGATCACTGATTCTTTCTATAGGGACATATAGAAGCCAAAGTAAGTCATCTGAGCTTATTTTATGCCTTTTCTTTTTTTTTTTTTTTTGTGGAAGAAAATGTTGGAATTTTTAGGAGTTAGGTTCAACTAACGAGCTGGTCAAGTGGATAGAACTGACACTACCTATCTTCCAAGAAAAATGTTTGATCCAAATTCCCAAAACATACAAAAAAAAATCTAAACCTAATGGGGGCAAATAGTGCACAACTTCAAACATGAGAAAAATTGACTCTTTACGCCTTTAACAGTTTTTAGAAGAACAAGGTATATCATAAACATATGGAGCTTGAGATGTAAATTGCAGAAATATTGACCCCACTCATATGGAAAATATTCATTTGAGTACAAGACATGAGAAACTGACTATCCAACAAATACAAACAATCCCAAAAATAAAAGAATCAAAGAAAATAAAGACAAAGCAAACAAAAACAATAAAAAACAAACAAAAATGCCCTAGAACAGCTATAGACAAATATCAATATGTTCAATTTCTAGGCATGTTCTATGTATACAATCATGAGAGATCGCATACACCAATAGCATTCCTGAGATACTCAAACCTAGATCCATCTAGGGGTTTTGTAAATAGGTCAGCTAATTGGTGTTCAGTAGGCATAAATTCAAGAGATACCACCTGGGTCTCTACCAAGTCGCGGATGAAATGATAACGAATGTCAATGTGTTTCGTGCGTGAATGTTGAACCGGATTCTTTGAGATGTTGATGGCACTAGTATTGTCACAGTAGACAATCATTTTTCCTTGAGTAAATCCATAGTCCGCAAGAAGTTGATTCTTCCAGATGAGCTGTGTGCAGCAGCTCCCAGCAGCTATATATTCGGCCTCAGTAGTAGAGAGAGATGGAGTTTTGTTTCTTACTCATCCAGGCGACCAAATTTGTTCCAACATAAAAACATCCGCTTGATGTACTCTTTCGATCATCAGCATTACCAGCCCAGTCAGCATCAGAATATCCTGCAAGTTCAAGATTTGTGTTAGTAGAAAAATAAATCTCAAAATTGATAGTGCCATTGACATACCTGAGGATTCGTTTAACTGCTGTCAGATGAGATTCCTTTGGATTAGCTTGGAATCGAGCACATACACCTACACTGAAAGATATATCTGGTCGACTAGCTGTAAGGTAAAGTAGACAGCCTATCATGCTTCTGTACAAGGTTTGGTTAACGGATTTCCCAGCCACATCTGCACTCAGCTTAATACTCGTACTCATGGGTGTGTGAGCATGACTTTTTCCATCAAACCCGAATCTCTTCACAAGATCTTTTGCATACTTTGGTTGAGACACAAAGATACCTTTGGTGGATTGTTGAACTTGAAAACCTAGAAAATAGGTCAATTCACCAATCATACTCATTTCGAACTCTTGCTTCATTTCTGTAGAAAATTGATGAGCCTATGAGTTGACCGTAGAGCCAAAGATAATATCATCTACATAAATTTGGGCAATTAGTAGTTGACTGCCTTTCCTACGGATGAACAAGGTATAGTCAACCTGTCCTCGGATGAACCCATGTTCAAGAAGATATGTTGTCAGACGTTCATACCAAGCTCTCAGAGCTTGTTTCAATCCATAAAGTGCCTTTTTCAGCTTGTAAACATGATCTGGATAAGTTGGTTCCTGAAACCCTTTTGGCTGAGCTATATATACTTCTTCTTGAAGCATGTCATTGAGAAAAGCACTCTTGACGTCCATCTAATACAATTTGATCCGGAGATGACATGAGATGCTCAACAAAATTCTGATAGATTCCAATCTGGCTACCGGTGCGAACGTCTCATTAAAATCCACTCCTTCAACTTGAGTGTATCCTTGAGCAACCAATCGAGCTTTGTTTCTTACCACTGTACCATGCTCGTCGGATTTATTCTTGAAGATCCATTTAGTGCCAATGATATTATGATCTTTTGGTTTTGGAACCAAATTCCGAACATCATTCGGAACAAACTGATTGAGTTCATCATGCATAGCCGTAACCCAACTCTCATCTTCTAATGCCTCATTAACCTTCTTTGGCTCAATCTGAGAGAGATAACAAGAATAAGTGACTTGATTTACCACCCTGTTTCGCAGTCGTAACCCTTCATTAACATTTCCTAGCAAATTTTCTCTAGGATGATTAAGTTTGACTCTAGAGGATGGTGCATGAGAGACCAAGTGTGGAACTGGTGAAGGAGTCATGCCTTCTGTATCTGAAGGTATTGATGTACGGACAGCTGAAACATCCGGACTAGGAGGTTCATGAGTTTTATCAGACATATCAACTTGCTCCCCTTCAACCTGAGGTTCTTCTTCTGCAAAATGCTCCTTGGTAGTTTCATCATCGATGACAACATTTACTGATTCCATTACTGACTTGGTCCTTTTGTTATACACACGACTAGCTCGACTTGTATTGGAATATCCAAGAAAAATTCCTTCTTCACTCTTTGCATCAAACTTCCCCAAGTTCTCCCTATCACGAAGAATGTAACATGTACTTCCAAACACCCTAAAATATTTGACAGTGGGTTTCTTGCCTCGCCATAGCTCATATGGTGTCTTGGTAGTTGTTGGTCTGAGAAAAATTCGATTAACAATATGACATGCTGTATGGACTACTTTTCCCCAAAAATGTTGTGCCAAATCCTTAGCATGTATCATAACTCTAGCCATTTCTTGTATGACTCGATTTTTTTGTTCAACTACTCCATTTTGTTAAGGAGTTATGGGGGATGAGAATTCTTGTTTGATACCTTGCTAAGGACAATAATCTTCAAAAATTCAGTTCTCGAATTCTCTGCCATGATCACTCCGGATTCGCTTGATGAGACAGTCATTTTGTATCTTATGAAACAAGATCTAAGCTTGTTCAAAGGCTTCAGATTTTTCTCTTAACAAAATTACCCATGTGTATTGAGAGAAGTCATCTACGATCACCATAATGTATTTCTTGCCTCCCAAACTAGCTGTCCATGTAGGGCCCATGAGATCCATGTGAAGAAGCTCTAAGTTTCAAGAGGTAACAATACCTAAGATCTTTTTGTGAGGAGTTCTAGTTTGTTTCCCCAATTGACATGGGCCACACTTTCCTTTATCAGCCTGATGAATCTTGGGTAAATCAACTATGGCTTCTGTCTTTGAAATTCTGACCAGATCATGAAAATTTAGATGCCCCAACCATTGATGCCACAATTCTCCAATGTCCAGGGTTGCTTTATTGCATTTTATTTGAGAAGTTGAGGAGAGACAATAGCAATTGTCAATAGTGCACTCTCCTCCCATCAACCATTTTCCTTGAGAATCAAATATGCTGCATTCTTTCTTAGAAAACTGGACCACTAGATCATAATCACAAAATTGACTGATGCTCAATAAATTTGCCCGGAGTCCTTCAACATACAGCACTTCTTGTTGAGTAGGAGCACCAAAAATTTCCACAATTCCTTGACCGATCACCTTCGATTTCCTGCCATCTCCATAAGTGATGCTTCCACCTCCTTTGCCTTCTTTAAGCTCTTTGAATAGATACTTATCACCTGTCATATGTTTTGAACAACCACAAACTAGAGTTAAGCACACTTAAGGTAGTATGAGCAACAAGGCATAGATGATCTTTCTTTTTAACCCAGACCTGTTCCTTTTGAGAAGGAATTTGCACATTCTTGTCAATCAAATTAGACATATCTTTTATATCAACAGAATTTGACAAAACAGCTAACTTTTCACTAATAAGTTTCACTTGAGCAGTTAAAACTTTTAATTGATTCCCAATTCCAGGTTCGTCTAGTCTAGGGATATTCTTCTCAGACCATGGTTGTTTAGACCTAATTTGAAAACAGTTTGGTCGAGTATGACCCTTTTCACCACAGTGAAAACAAGTAGGGATGAAGTTAGTCCTTACCGAAACTTTGAATTTCAACTTATTTTTCTTGGTCACATCTTCTAAACTTTCTTGAGGTAAACAAGAATTCTCAATTGCCACATCTTTCATTTTAGGTTTCACAAACATGATCTTAGAAGTGGTTGCAACATTTGAAGAAGATGAATTAACATGTTTATTAAAACCCAATCCAGTCCTATCATGTGAATGTTTCTGATTTCCTAACATTTGATTCAATTTATCATTAGAAAATTTCTTTCAATGATCATTCAAATCATTCAAGTCCTTTTCCAGATATTTCACTTTATCAATCAGCATGAGGTTTTCAGAAGTCAAAGTGTTTCGAATAGCTAAACTTTCATCCATAGATTTCATTAATCTTTCTTTCTCAAGTTCAGCTTCTTTAAGATTTTTCACATTTTTCCTATTCAACTTGTTCAATTTATCACATTCCACAAACAAGTTATTATAAGCAGTTTGTAAATCCACCTCATCATCAGATTCAATTTCAGATTCGTTTATCATATGAGGTGAGTTAAGAGTCTTATAATAATTATCAAAAGAAGCAATAAAAGCTAAATAATTCACTCCTCCTTCAACTTCTTCTTCGGATTTTCATCATCCGATTCATCACTCTGAGTGACATTGAAAGCTTTACCTTTGTACTTTTTCAGATTAGCACATTCAATTCGAATATGACCCCGACCCCCACATTCATGACATTTTCATCCACTAGTGAACTTATCCTTCTGATCAATCTCTAAGTTCTCACGTGGATTACTTCTAAATTCACCTCTAGGTTTCACAGGAATTTTTTAGTCATGATTTTTAAACCTTCCATTCACGGGTCTAAAGAATTTTCTAAATTTTTTAGCAAACAGGGCAAATTCTTCATCATCCCCAGAATTCTCATCAGACGAACCACAAGAATTGACTTTAACATTTTTTACTTTAAGAGCAATGTTTTTAGTTTTCTTGAGTTTGGGTAGAACTAGCTCAAAGGTCTGAAGGGAACCTACAAGTTCTTCTACTCTCATAGTATCTAAGTCCTTGCTCTGTTGTATAGCAGCAATTTGGGGAATAAACCTCTCAGGCAAAGATCTTAAGATTTTTTTCACCACTTTAGCATCATCCATTTTTTTTCCCAAATTAATGGTAGAGTTTCTAATGGCACTAAGCTTTGAATAGAATTCATCAAAAGTTTCATATTCCTACATTCTAATCTCCTCAAACTGAGAAACCAACATTTGAATTTTTTAAGTTCTAACAACCTTAGTTCCTTCATGTGTGATTTTTAAAGTTTCCCAAGCTTCCTTAGCTATTTCACATCTAGAAATTCTAGAAAATTCCTCATTTGAAATAGAGATGTAAATAGCATTTATAGCTTTGTCATTCGCAGTAGCATTATTCTTTTCCTCTATTGTCCATTCAGCTATTGCTTTGTCTGGACGTGTCCATCCAGATTCAACAATATGCCAAACATTAATGGATTTAAAGTATGCTCTCATACGAATTTTCCAAAGCGTATAATTTGTTCTGTGATGAGAATGCAAAATGTTAAACTTTTCTCCCTTAATGTTTAGTCTTTTATACTTATTTGGTGCCTAAATGTACTCATTATTCTTTTATTTTGATTTAGGATGCAAATGGAGGCATTAAATGCAAAAGAAAGCTAATTGGGCGGTTTTGGACAGTTTCGACATCGCTTCGTAATCTGGGCCTAACTCTCTTATCCAAGCTCCGATTGAGATGATTTAAGATTCTATGGAACACCAAGAAAAAGTTTTACAACTTTCATGTTTTAAGTTTTGAGAGATACTGACCGCATCAAGGTCGCAATCGGGCTTGAAGTTGCGGCATCTACACTGTTGACATTCTGGAATGTTCCTTAGCATGCAAATCTAATATGCGGATCTGACGCAGTTTATTTGCGGAAGTTTTGATCTGGTGCACGAAAATTCCAGCTGCAAATACCACCTTCCTAGTTATATTAGTACTTTATTTTATTTTTAATATTTTCCTTAATTAGTCAAATTTGGACATTGTTATTTTAGGATAATATTTAGAATATTTTTTTAGGAGATTTTGGAAGCTTCTAGTATAGGGCATAAACGTGTATAAAGAGGGGAATCATCAGACTAGAAGATCTTCTTCTCCCCTCTTCTCTAACTTCTCATTTGAGTTTTAATCATGGCCTTGCATGGCTAAACTTTCATAATTGGTCGAAGGAAACGGAAGCCTCGGAATCAATAAAACTGTGAGATCTAATTTGTTTTTATTGTTCAATTTATGCTTTGAGTATTGGATGTTCTTCTATGCCTATTTTTATAATTGTCTCGTTTAATTACTAGGAGGCCTACTAGTTTATTATTCGTTGCAATCTACTGCTAGGTTAGATATCAAATCCGTAATTGTTTGATCCCTCCAATTTGTGAAGCAACTAAGATTTAATGATTTGCTACGTCGGAAATTATTAGATCTTAGGAAGAACGTTTGACGAAATTAAATGCAACCGCTTGTGCTTGTGTTGTTTAGCTTCATCGATCTCTCCAATTCTTAAAGCTGCTACTAGATTAAACCCTTAGCGCTTGTCTTGGGTTGTTTTGTAGTTAAGGTTAATTAGATCGTTTGTTTTCTAATTAATTGCGACTAAGGAGAGATAGGAAAATAGTTCCAACGGTGAATATTCAAAGTATGAATTGATATATATTTGCATCGATGATCAGTTGTAAAATTCCGATGGTGGATGTTGACTTAGACCAATGTTTGTTCTTTTGATTAATTTCAATATTTTAATTTGAATTGTTCCTTAGTTGTTCTTCTTAAAATTGTTTTCGTTATACTAAAACCCCCCATCCTTGTTCACGTAGCATAAAATTAGGCTAAATACTCTTCGTAGGATCGACCCTTACTCGCACTACTACATGAATTTTTAGAAGTATAGGTTTTATTTTTGGGTACCTACGACAGCACACCATTCCGTCAAAGACGAGAAGAGAATTAGGAGCAACAGTAAGAGACATTTGATATGGAGTCTTGGATCACACACAGGAAAACAATTCCTTCACAGAGTGAACCCGCTCTGATACCAATTGAAAAATTCTAAACCGACTCCAAACAACACCTATCCAAATGTCTAGGTGTTTCACAAAGATTATTCAGAAAAAGATCTAACCTAGCAGTTAAAAGATCAACCAAATATAGATATGAAATAAGCAATCAAGAACACAGATATTTAGTTACGAAGAGGAAACCATTTAGAGAAACTCTCAAAATGTAAAACCTCTCCGGAGCAGCCAAACCCAGGAAATCAATCAACTATAAGGAATACAAGAAGAATTACAAAACCTTTGACTCTTCCTTGCACACGACAAGTGACCCACTTGACTTCTACCTCAGTAACCCTTTCCAGAACATCTGGCACAATTCTTCTAAAAGATTTCCTTTCACCGAAACTCCGATTGGCTTCACGTATTTTCTTTTCACCAATAAAACTAGAACAATATCTCTCTTTTTAAGCTCTCTAATTTTGCTCTCTAGAATACGTACATTTCTTAAGCAAAATAAAATGTTTAAATAGAGCATAAACAATACATCAGCAGCCATGTCCGGACAGGGCTAATTAGGGGTCCAGACATGGCTAGGGTTACATATGCGTAACCTAGTGGTGTCCGGACCTCCAACTCTTGTGTCCAGACAGCCCATATAAAAAAGGGCTTGCTGGAAATTTGGTCCAGACCCAGCTTCTGGCGGTTCGGACCTCCCCTTCAAAATGCAGTTTCTAGAAATGGGGTCCGGACCCAACTTCTGGCGGTCCGGACCTCCCCCTCAGAATGTAGTTTCTGGAAATGGGGTCTGAACCCAGCTTCTGGCGGTCCGGACCTCCTCTTCAAAACATAGTTGCTAGATATGCGGTCCGGACCCAGCTTCTGACGGTCCGGACATGTCCTTCAGATGGAGTGCTCTGGATACTAGGTCCGGACCTAGCTTTTAGCGGTCCGAACCGGCCCTTCTAGAATCTGTTTTCTGGACATGTTAAGATGCTTCATTTTCACCAACTTTACACGCAAACCGAATGAGCCAAAACATAACCCAACAGTTTTGTTAGCCTTGGCTTGACATTGACAATGTTTTGGAAGTTTGTGAGGGCATTGTCAATTGGGTAATAATTTGAAGGGTTGAGATACTTTTACCAAGAAACAACAAGTAATTCTATAAGTTCTTCTTGTGTCCCTCTTGAGTCCCTCCAAGAATGATATGGCTATTAGAATCATCATTTGATCAAAATTCAATAATAATCAATCACAAGCCTAATTGTGATCATCAAAAGAGAATGCCATAAAACACCAGAAAAATGTCATAAGACTTTTATTGAAAGTCACAGAAATAAAAACATGATTCTGATACCATGTTAAAATAGACATCATAAATGCAAATTTCTTTTATACAATTATATTTCTGTTGTGTATTTCTATTTCTTCTCCGGAATTTCTCTGGCAATCACTTTCAGCCTTTCTCGTCTTTCATGTCGGTGAATCTTGGCACAATGTGGTTTGGCCATTCACAGGATTTTTAACGCTAATTTCCGTTCTCCGGCCTCATTGTCAGTTGCGACTTGGTCCTTCATCGGATTCTTTTAGCGGCTTGTCTCCGTTCTCCGTTATTTTTCCGACCGCCACTTTCAGCCTTTCTTGCCGGCATTGCCTTGATCCACCCATTGACTTCGGATGCCTTTAATTTCTTCTCTTTTCCAAACTCAAGTTTAAACCTTGAGTTTAAGGGGATGTTGCAATATTTTATATTTTCTAAATGAGGTCTATTAATATTTTTCTTAATAAGTTATTTCTCTTTATGTTAGAATATTTTTATTCTCCATTATTATATTTCCTTGTAAGGTTTATTCTCTTCCTTAATTAGTTTAGGTCTACTTTAAGATTTTTGGATCACTACTCAGTGTCTCTCTATAAATAGAGAGTTATGTAATATTGTTTGATACATTGAAGATACAAGATGTAGCCCATATGTCTCTCCCCACTTCTACTCTCTCTTTTATTTCTCTTTCATATTTTAGTATTTTAGTATTATATATATATATATATATATATATATATATATATATATATATATATATATATATATATATTGACCAACTAAGTAACCAACTAAATAACCTTAGGTGTCCAACCTTAAGTGATTTTAAATGGTATAAAAATGTTTTCATGTCAAGAGTAATGTTAAGAGATGATTGTAAAAATGCTTTCTGGAAAGGGAAATTTATCAATGGTTTACCCAATCTATTTGCCCATAAAATCCGTGAAGAATTAAGTAATACAACTGGAATTATAGAATACGATAAACTCACCTACGGAGACATCATAAGTACTATAAGCAAAATAGGATTAAAAATGTGTATAGATATGAAGATAAATAAAAACTTGAAGAAAGAAAAAAGATAAGCAAAATATGAAATGGGAAATTTTTGTGAACAATATGGCTTACCCCCTATACCACCCTTTAGAAGAAAACATAAGGATAAATACGCAAAAACTAGAAAACCCTACAAAAAAGGGTATAGAAAAAACAAAAATTTTGAACCAAATGAATATTACAAGAAAAATAAAACAGCAAGAAAATATTATAAAAAAGGGAAAATTACAGTTTACCCCCCCAAAGTTGTCAGCGATTTGCAATTCCGCCTTCAAAGTTTTAATTTTTGCAATCCACTCCCCTAAAGTTTCAATTTTTTTCAATTCAGGCATTCCATCAGTCAAAGCCGCTTTGACTGACGGAACAGTGATCACGTGATCACTTTATGCGGTTTAGTGCCCAAAATACCCCCATCAACATTCCCACCCTCACTTTATGCGGTTTAGTGCTCAAAATACCCCCCTGCCCCTCTGTATCGACTTAAACCACCTCTTCGTGGGAGCCCCTATTGCTGATGGTCTATGTGCTGGGTAGTTTCAGGTGCTCGTCAGTCTCAAGATTGGAGAAGATTTAGATGGCTGGTGGTAGGTCCCATCGTGCGGTTTTTGGTGTGGCCCTGAAGTAGGATGAGCTTGGTGGAAATGTAAGATTTGCTGCTGAGCCTCGGATTTCCATTTGATGTTGTTGTGATCAAAGTTGACACCATAACTGAATCTCTTCGCCCTAAATACTCAACAAAAATTTCAGAATCCTCTACCCAACACCTGGAAAATATTTAGAGATTTATTAGTAAGCTTAAACCAGATTTTCATAAACCAAATCTGATTATTTGTTTCGATCGGACTCGGATAAAATCTAGCTTGAAAGGTTTCAGATCGATATTGAACAAAAAAGAATCATGGCAGGATGTGATTAAATTCTGGTATCAAAATCTCAAAATTTTAGAGAAAAAGATCGAATGGAGAGAGAGAGGGGGAACAGGGATGGGGCATTTTGGGAAAAAAAAGTCCAAGAGTAATCACGTGCGTCGCACGTGATCACTGTTCCGTCAGTCAAAGCCGCTTTGACTGACGGAATGCCTGAATTGAAAAAAATTGAAACTTTAGGGGGGTGGATTGCAAAAATTGAAACTTTGGAAGCGAAATTGCAAATCGCTAACAACTTTGAGGGGGTAAACTGTAATTTTCCGTATAAAAAACCACAAAACAAAAAATATGATAAAAAGAAAGTAAAATGCTTCAAATGTGGAAAAACAGGCCATTACAAAAATGAGTGCAAAGTAAAAGATAAAATCAACCAATTAAAAATTTCCAACAAAGAAAAAGAAGATTTGTATAAAATCTTAGAACTCAGAAATTCAGATTCTAGTGACAACGAAGATGAAATCTTTAACACCTCAACAGATTATGAATCAAGTCAAAATTCTAGTAATTCAGAGGTAGAACTATGTTGCAAAGATTCATGTTGTAAAACAAAACTTATGATAAATGTACTAACTAAACATGAAGAAATGCTAATTGATTTGATAGAAGGAATAGAAGACCCAGAAACTAAAGTCAAATACCTTAAAAAATTCAAGAGTAATTTAATAAAAAATGAAACAAAAAATTGACCAACAAAAATTACAGAACTACAAATTAGTATTAATAAAATCCTCAACAGATTTAAATCAAAATAAAGGGAAGTAATCCTCCAAGACTTACAGCATGAAGTCAATCAAATCAAAATAGAAATAAAAGACTTGAAAGCCAAAAACAAAGAATTGGAACAAGAAGTAATGATTTTAAAGATTAATAAAAAAATTTCTGAACAGAGTCAATCTGAGACTGAACAAGAATCAGAAGACGAAAAATCTACAAAATCCTCAACCAAAAGTTTAATCTTCAAAGATACTACAAATGAAAAATACTTAAACATAATTGATAAAATCATTTTCCAAAAATGGCACTCTAGAGTAACAATAATTATTAATGGTGAATTCGAATTTGAAGTTATAGCTTTGATAGATTCAGGTGCAGATTTAAACTGTATTCAGGAAGGTATGATACCTATTAAATACTATTTAAAAACTACAGAACATTTATCATCAGCTAATGGCAGTGAAATGTAGATAGATTACAAGTTGCCTAAAGCACATGTCTGTCAAGATGATGTTTGTTTCAAAACTTCATTCGTCTTAATAAAAAACATGCATGGTTCAAAAGTCACATTAGGAAATCCCTTTTTATGTCTTTTGTATCATTTTACTGCAGATCACAAAGGAATTACCACAGAAGTCCTAGGAGAGAGTAAAATTTAAGTTCTTCAAAAGGCCACATATTAAAGATCTCAATATATTAAAAGAAATTTCAATTTCCAAAACAATTAACATTTTACAGAATAAGAGCAAGCATTTGAACTTCCTAAAAGAAGAAATTAAACATAAAAGAATAGAAGAACAATTATCAAGTGACATTCTTTTACAGAAAATTGAAAGATTCAAAGAGAAACTACAAAATGAAGTTTGTTCTGATCTCCCCAATGCCTTTTAGCATAGGAAAAAGCATATTGTAAAACTCCCTTATGTAAAAGATTTCAGGGAAAGAAATATTCCTACTAAAGCTAGACCCATCCAAACGAATCAAGATTTAATGGAACTTTGTAAAATTGAAATTAAAGAATTGCTTAACAAGGGAATAATTAAAAAAGGCAAGTCCCCTTGGTCCTGTTCAGCCTTTTACATATAGAAAAATGCAGAATTAGAAAGAGGAGCTCCAAAATTAGTAATAAACTATAAACCTCTTAATAAAGTCTTACAGTAGATAAGATATCCAATTCCAAACAAAAAGGACCTAATAAACAGAATAGGTCAAGCCAATGTTTTTTCAAAATTTGATATGAAGAGTGGATTTTGGCAGATCCAAATCCATGAACAAGATAGATATAAAACAGCATTTGTTACACCATTTGGCCACTATGAATGGAATGTCATGCCCTTTGGGTTAAGAAATGCCCCAAGTGAATTTCAAAACATCATGAATGAAATCTTTGACCCTATAGCACATTTCTCAATTGTTTATATAGATGATGTCCTCATATTTTCAAAGTCAATTGATGAACACTGGAAACATCTTCATTCGTTTCTCAGTATCATCAAAGTTAGTGGTTTAGTTGTTTTAGCTACAAAAAATCAATTTCTTTCAAACAAAAATCAGATTTCTAGGATTCAACATCAGTCAAGGAATGGTTAAACCCATTGACCGGGCCATTCAATTTGCAGACAAATTTCCTGATATCATCCTTGATAAAAATCACCTTCAAAGGTTCCTAGGATCTTTAAATTATGTTGCTGAATTTTATCAAAATCTTAGAAAA
Organism: Corylus avellana; assembly: GCF_965113065.1. Lineage (NCBI taxonomy): Eukaryota > Viridiplantae > Streptophyta > Magnoliopsida > Fagales > Betulaceae > Corylus > Corylus avellana. The sequence goes on along the minus strand of NC_142493.1, from coordinate 4,110,611 downwards.
CATTGTAAACCATTGTATGATCGTCTAAAAAGTAACCCTCCACCTTGGACAGATCTTCATACTTCAATTGTCCAAGAAGTCAAAAAATATGTCAACACTTTGCCATGTCTTGGCATTCCTGATGTAAAAGCTTTCAAAATTGTAGAAACTGACGCCTCCAACATTGGATATGGGGGTATTCTCAGACAAAAAATCTCTCCAGATTTTCCTAAACAAATTGTTTGTTTCCATTCAGGAATTTGGAATTCAGCACAAAGTAATTATAGTACTATTAAAAAGAGCTTTTATCTATAGTATTATGCATCTCAAAGTTTCAAAGTGATTTGTTAAACCAAAAATTTTTAATTCAAGTAGATTGCAAAAGTGCAAAACATGTTTTAGAAAAAGATGTTCAAAATACAGCAAGTAAACAGATTTTTGCCAGATGGCAATCAATTTTAAGCATCTTTGATTTTGATATTGAATACATCAAAGGAGACCAAAATTCTATACCTGATTTCCTCACTCGTGGATTTTTGCAGGGAAAAGATGGCTGAAAAGCCACAATCCAATAAAAACAAAAATAAAACACCTTCCATCAAGTCACAACCAAGTCACCATATAGTCCTGAGCCCAAGAAATGTAAACCCTTTTGGCACATGTTCACCCATTAAAATGTTAAACAAGTTTCAGGTTCTTGGTTCCCCAAGACCTACTTTTTCACCCACTTTAGCATCCCTAAGTCATTCGGACCCTTACCAATTGGTAGAATGTCCTACAGCAACCGTTATCCCTACCCAACAGAACTCTTCCAAACTCATACAGCCGCAAAAATTCTATACCAACCAGCCAATTACCCATACCAATAGATCTCAGTTTGTCGAAAAAACCTATATAGAAAACCTGTTTTTTGTCGAACATGACCAGCGTCATCTCAAGAATCCTTTGGATCTTGTAAAGAATTATTTCCCTCCTAAATGAAATTTCATTCCATTTCACCCATCTAAATCCATCAATTTCTACATAGACATTTTACTCTAAACAACATCAATTACCAAAGATTCTGTCCCTGACAAATATGATCCAGAACACAAGAGAATAATCTTTGATAAAATGTATATCACAAAAATCATTTCAGCAAAAGAATGGGGTCACCCAGCTAATCTCAGAGTCTTGCAGGGTCACCAAGTTCAATACAGCTACTATGATTACATTGAAGCATGGTCAAAAGTAGTTCTTTATCAAAACAATAATAATAATCATTCCTGGTATCTGTGTTTTGATAACAATTTCAGCAGTCAGCTCCCTATTTGGTTCAACAGACGGTGGCAAAGTCATGGGATGATTCCCGAGATTTTACCCCCAGAACTTGCAGATGCATTACAGCAGTTCTCTACAGCTTACAAAGTTAATGAAGCAGAAAGTCAATTTCCTTCCTTGCTCTATATGGCAAAGAAATATAAAATCCCATGGCTTTTCAAATGGGATTATGTCATTGATCAAGAAATTTGCAGAAGAAACAAATATGTCCGCTGGTGGGACAAATACAATATTCAAAAAATCCTTTCATCAATACAGAGAGAATTTCCTTCATTCACCACTCAAAGCCAATTCTTGGCAAGCAAATCACATCTACAGATAGAAATTGCAACAGCCATGGCCCAGGTCCAATGTAAAGAAGACCTCAAGGACTTTTGCAGAAGCCTTCTCCTTAAAGCAGAAGGCATTGAAGAACAAGGAGAACAAAGCCCAACTTGATCCTCCTCTTCGACAAACCAATTACAGCCCATTTACCAGGATGCCCAAGACCTCTATGATCTTGGTGAAGATTGAGACTTAGAGAAGCCTAAATACAGCAATCACTGTTCTAAAATACAACAAACATTGTTCCCAAATACAGCCTTGTTCATGTCACTGTTTTGGCGGTCATTACTGTTCACGAACTGTTCATGTCGGCAGCTACTGTTCATAGCACTATTCAGCACTGTTCATAGCACTATTCACCCAACAAATCACTGTTCATCTACTGTGTTCCGCTTTTAAATTTTTATTTAAAGCCCCTTCAGCTCTTGTAAACGCAGATCGGATTCTTTTGGATGGTGACTTGCTTCTATTATTGTTTTATCTTCTTTTTCCCACTGGGTTAACATGTTTAATTTTTTATTTTCATAAATTTTTATAAAGTCAAAGAATTTTATATGTAACTTATGTTTATTCATAAATTTTTCCCATTCTGCAAATATTTTTATTTTTTGTTCTTTCGTATATTTTAACTTATATTTTTTTTCTTTTTTTCTGTATTCTTGGTAGAATTATAGTTTTTTATTAAAGGTTGGAGGTCTAAAGTAAATGGTTTACATATAGTCATTAATTGTGGATGTAAAGAAGGTTTTTCTATATCTGTTTGTGTTGGGGAATTTGGTCATTCTTCTTCAAAATTTTCTTGATTAACTATATAACATGGGGAGCTTATTACAGATTCTACTTTTATACCTTTTAACTTTAAATTTTTATCTCTTCTTAAAGGTTCGATATTAACGGAGGAAGAGGCAGAATTTCTACGGCTTGTATCTTGTGGATTTCTATGGCTTGTTGGTGTAACTTGGAAAGCTGTTTATTTTATCATGAATGGTGGTTTGCTGAGTCTTGGTCTATCAAAACTTAACCTAACAGTACCATGTAAGTATTGTTGTAAACAATTTAGATCAAATGTTGTATTTTCTGTTTTTGTTGGAATGTTTTCATTTTTTAATAACATTCTGATGGAAGTTCTACTTCAGACCAAACTACTGATTTTGGTACTCTAACATTTGCATCACAAGAGTGTGTCTGTATAAGTAAAGTTTTATCTTTGGGACTTTTAACAAGAGGGGACTCGCAGAATGAGTTGACATAAGCGGAAGGACTGAAGACATAATGATAAGGATTGAAGATATAATGATAAATTTAAACAGAGACTGCAGATAAGATTGTAGGCTGAATATGAACAAAATATCTAGAATGATACACAAAGATATAAACATAAATATGAATATGAAATGTTGAATCGACTTCAATTGGAAACATATATTCAAGAATATACATAATGAAAATAAGATATATGAAAATAAAGACTTACGAAAATATGATGCTGTAAAATTAGCTTGAAGAAGCTTTCATTGAACGAAACATTCTGTAATACATAGATGAAACTCTAACATACATATTGTGAGATTTTACTAATGATTGGAGAGGGAGAAGAGAAAAGAGTAGTTTAAAGTTCAGAAGAATCCGATCTGCGTTTACAAAAGCTGTAGGGGCTTTAAATAAAAATTTAAAAGCTGAACACTGTAGATGAACAGTGATTTGTCGGGTGAATAGTGCTATGAACAGTGCTAAATAGTGCTATGAATAGTAGCTGCCGACATGAACAATACGTGAACAGTATGGCCGCCAAAATAGTGACATGAACAGTGCTGTATTTGGAAACAGTGTTTGCATTATTTTGGAACAGTGATTGCTGTATTTGGGCTTCTCTAAGTCTCAATCTTCACCAAGATCATAGGGGTCTTGGGCATCCTGGTAAATGGGCTGTACTTGGTTTGTCGAAGAGGAGGACGAAGCTGGGCTTTGTTCTCCTTGTTCTTCAATGCCTTCTGCTTTATATATATATTTCATCAGAGTCATGGATCATAACCAAATTGGGAGATCATCAAAAGAGAATGCCATAAAACACCAGAAAAAAGTCATAAAACTTTTATTGAAAGCTATAAAAACAAAAACGTGGCTCTAATACCATGTTCAAATAGACATTATAAATACAAATTTCTTCTTTACAATTATCTTTCTGTTGTCTATTTCTTCTCTAGTATTTCTCCGGCCGTGGCTTTCAGCATTTCTCATCGTTCATGTCGACGAATCTTGGCACAATTTGGTTTGGTCATTCACAGGATTTTTAATGGCTAATTTCCGTTCTCCGACCTTATTGTTAGTTGTGGCTTGGCCCTTCATCAGATTCTTTTAGCGGCTTGTCTCCGTTCTCCGGTATCTTTCCAGTCGCCACTTTCAACCTTTCTCGCCGGTATTACCTTGATCCAACCATTGACTTCGGATGCCTTTAATTTCTTCTCTTTTCCAAACTCAAGTTTACAGGGGGATGTTGAAATATTTTATATTTTTTAAATTAGGTTTATTAATATTTTTCTTTATGTTAGAATATTTTTATTCTCCGTTATTATATTTTCTTGTAAGGTTTATTCTCTTCCTTAATTAGTTTAGGTCTACTTTAGGGTTTCTGGTCACTATTCAATATAGAAGTAAACCTGAAGGCCTTACTAAGGGCCTTGTTTGATACATTGAAAATACAAGATGTATAAGTAGGGCATTGTTTGATACATTGAAAATACAAGGTGTAGCTCATACGTCTCTCTTCACTTCTACTCTCTTTTTTATTTCTCTTTCGTATTTTAGTATTTTATATATATATATATATATATATATATATATATATAAACAGTTATTTTAATAGTCACATTAATTTTTGAGAGACTTAAAAAAGAAACAAGAGAAATTTGTAGTATTACTAAAAAAAAAACACTGCTTGGAATCCATTGCTCTATGTGGAAAAGAGATTGAAAGAGATAGAGAGAGGAGGGAGAGACCGAATTTTGTGCCAAAAATCCATCTAGTCCGTGATAGAGTTGGTAGATCTTTGAAACAAAATCGAAGAAAAAATGGTCGCAATATTGAATATTCTAAAGAAGAAAATTGTTGCATATGAGAAAAGACAAAAACATACGTAATAAAATCATTTATTCCTCTTCAAATAGATTAAGGACAAAGTTGTCATTTACGGCCGGAAAAGATGAATGAAAAATCAACTCTCGCTTGTGCAAAATTGAAGATTAAAAGACAAAAGTAGCCCGCAAATTCTTAGCCACCCAGGGTAAACAGGAGAAAATAATAATTTTACAATTTAAGGAAATGCCGAAAGACCCAAATAATCCTGCCTGTTTTGTCTATAATGAAGAAAGAGGAAAGGTAGAACCGTAACTCTCATACAATCAAAGAAAAAACACTGTTTCGGATCCATTGCGGCTTTTTAATATATAGATAGATATAGATATAGAAGATATCTGGTGCGGAACAAACGCGGCTTCTGTCACGCTCGTATAGCGTAGTAGCAACTGAGAGTTGGGGGAGAGCCATGAGCAACGGACCGGCTGGTCATTTATCGCATCCATCCAAGTCGGGTCTCCCCCAGTTCGAGGAAGAGCATGACCCGGCCCGGATGGCCTCGGCCCTTCCGACCGGCGGAGGCTACCGGAAGAAGGGCACGGACGTGCGGGCCTGGCTGCTGGTGGACGTGACGGGGCAGGCACAGGTGATCGAGGCCGGCAAGCACGCCATCATGCGGCGCACGGGCCTACCAGTGCGGTACCTTCGGATCCTGGACCCGCATCTCTCGTACCCGTCGACTATGCTTGGTCGAGAGCGAGCCATCGTGATCAACCTGGAGCACATCAAGGCCATCATCACCGCCCAGGAGGTGCTGTTGCTCAACTTTCGGGAGCCATCTGTCACTCCTTTTGTTGAAGAGCTCCAGCGGCGGCTTATGCGTCACTACAACGCCACCACCGCGCAGGTTCGGGGCCTTTAAATTATCGTCCTTTTTTCGCTCTTATTGCGTGACGTAATGGTTTTTTTTTTAAGTGACGTAATGTTGTGTGTTAGTTTCGATACCTTCCCCCCGCCCCCCCTTCCCTGGCGACGCCTCCTCCACCACAACCACCATTATCAGGTTATCCACCACACCCAAGAGGCTGGAAAGCTGACGCGACGCCACCTCTCGTTCCATCCAAATTTCACGCCCAAGCTCTCTCACTCTTGGGCCACAGCTAACTCACACCGCCAAGTACCTCTAACCACCGTATACCGTCGACGATGACGCCGCCGGCTCTTATAAATCGTCTGATGCTGCCCATAAAATAACAGCCCATCAATCGGTTGAACAAGGATTTAATTAGAAGTCTTACGTTTTCCAATTATCTCGCTATGAAATTGAAAGAACACGAAATACAATAATAACTGATATAGGATTAGTTATGACTAATGAGTGAGTTATGACGAGTCGCCTGAAAATGGTGGTTGTGGTGGAGCCGGCATCGATTGCCAGGATAGAAAAACAGAAATTCTATGGTTAATATTTTTCTCATTTTATTTTACAAATCAAACTATTAGATTTATTAATAATCCTTAACCTCTTTCGGTAAGAGCGGGAATTTGACCTTTTCTTTAGATGCCAGACGTTAAAGTTGACTTTTTTTTTTTTTTTCTAAATGACGTGGCACTTTTTACCATTGGATTCTTTTAAAGCAATCTCAGCCGTGAACCGGTCTTCCATATCTGAAATGGGGAGGATCCGATTCCAACAAAATTCTTTATGTTTTTCCGTTTTGAAAAATGCTGCGCTTACAACTACTTCCACAAACAGATGTGTACAACTTGATGTGGAGGATACGTGGCTCTGCCAAATGGGTTGAAAAAACAAAACAAAATTAACAATAATCTTAGAGATCATATTTTTATCCTCGTGACTTTTAAAATTATTATTAAATTAAAATTTAAATATAATTTATTTAAAATTTAATAATAATTTTAAAAATTACATTAATTTAAGAAAATAAAAAAATGGTCCCTATACTCAACTAGGACGTTGAGAAAAGCCAGGCTGACGTGAAAGACTAGTCAGAGGGTCAGTTTTGTAGTGTGCGTTACAAATTTTTATTTATTTTTAGCCAATTCGGTCGTTAACTATTATTAAAATAAAAAATTTTTAAAAAAAAAATTTGCTCATTAAAGAGTTTTCATAACCGTTGAATTGCTAATGGATACAATTCCTAGATCATTAATAGCAATCTCACCAAAAGAAGTATATATATTAAGAATTTAAGTACTAATTTTTTTAAAGCACCATATTTTTATTATTTCATTTAAATATTATTTATTTTTTTTCTAATTTTTATATTTTTTAATTTTTCTAACTATTATATTTTTAAATATTTGTCTTATTCCAACGGTAATATTTTTAAGAATTTGTATTTTTCATAACGGTAATATTTTTGAAATTTTTGACGACGTGGAATTCAACGAAGAGTGACGACGAGACTTGAAAAAAAAAATGTAAGAATTTTTTATATAAAAAGTAAAAAAGTAAGTGAAAAAGTTTTGTTTTGTAGTAATTTTTTTTTTATTTGAATAATAGTAAAAAGTGAATGATGTAATATAAAAAAGTGAAAAAAGTTAAAATGTTGATTTTTTTGAGAAAATGTAATGAACAGTCACAAAATAAAAACAAATGCTTTGCCAAACAAAGCCGCTTTCATGGAGAGAAAATTACGCTCTTCAAAAATGGCGTTAAGCAAAATGGGTGAGAAAAGGCAAAGAACATGGATGAGAGAGGCATGGGTGAGAAAAGGAAAAGAAGAGGAGAGTTAAAAAAAAAAAAAAAAAAAAAAAAAGCTTTAATAATTTTTTATATATTTGGTGAGGCTGCAGGGCAAGGTTTAGGGCCTTTTTACCAAATTGTCTCACCAAAATAACTAAAAAATGATTTTGGTGAAACTGCTAATAATGCTTTTATAATCGAAGCCAAAATATTAAATAAATATCTTGTATAATTCTATAGAATTGTGAAATCTTTTTTTTTTCGTTAATAAATATCTTGCATAATTCTATAGAATTGTGAAATCTTTTTTTTTTTTTTTTTTTCTTTTTTGTTCATTATTAATTTCGGATTAATATTATTTAGTATCAACAAGATATTTTGTACCATTGAAATTAAATTTTACAACATTGTACTTTGCATCAAACAAACTTCTCCTTCTCAATGTTTGGTTCATCTACTCCAAAACTCTATTTTCACTCTCTAAATGTGTCGGGGTAAAAATGCGGGCGGTTAGTAATCGTTCGCTAACCGCTAACAGATTTTTAAGGCGGTTAGGAAAAGTTGATAACCACTAACTACCTATATATATAAAATTATATATAAATACATTAAACGACATTGTTTTTGTTTATATATATATATTAAACGATGTCGTATGTAGTAGGGTATTTTCGTATTACCATAGAAAAGACTAGTTTTGTTTTGTTTGTTTTTACTTGTTAATTTGTTAATCTTTTTTTTAATTTTCAAGGCGGTTAGCAGTTATTATGGTTATTAACCGCTAACTACCGGTTGTTCACGCTTTGTTCATTTAATTTTATTTCGAACTCAAGCTTATTACCGAGGTAGATAATTTGTTCAAGCTTGGCTTATTTATTTTTCAAATGAGTTCAAGCTTATTCACGAGCCGCTAAATTAACTTATTCATTCCTTATATAAAGTGATTATCATGACTCTTTTTTTTTTTTTTGTAAATCCATACTAATTATTAGTTAATTAATTATTGTTAAGATTTTATCATTTGAATTAATTAAATGAATTAACTTGAATCTTAAATAATCCAATCTCGAGTTTATATGTTTTTTTTTATAGTATGTATATAAATTCATTATGCGCGCACACACATATTCACACATTCACACAAACACACATATATCTATACGAAGACTCACAATAACAATAATTCAAACTATATCTATTATATTAAGGAAGATAATTCCTCTTTACTTGATATGTTCTAATAACAAAATTAAAACAATACTATAAAAATAAAGTTATATGAGTTTATACGAGCTTATACAAGTCGAGTCGTTTTATTGCGAGTATAACTCGTTTAATAACCAAACCCAATTTTGTGTTCACAGTTGGCTTATTTATTAAACGAACCAATTTCAAGTCGAATTTATAGGAGCGGGAATCGAGCAGGTTGTCAAACAGACTTGTTAATTTACTACCCTAATTGTAAAATTGAACTTATTTTGGAGTAATAGCGCAAATGTAGTTAGCATTTTCTCTGAATTGTGACAAATGGTATTAGAGAAATCTAGGAATATCATGCGACACTTGATCGCTACATGTGATGTGGCCCTAACCATAATATCAAGGATTTAAGTGAAAGAAATTATGATAATACAGAAAGTTAATTCCCACATTGCATTTGGGGTTTTCATTTTTAAGATGAGTTTTTGGGGTGGATTGTGATGATGTACCATGATGTACCATGGGTACTAATTCTTTCATTGATTTACCTAATACTAATCTTTATAAGTGACTCTTAAGAATTGTAACATTTACTAATCTTTTAAACTAATAGACCTTATGTGATTAGCCCCTTCACTAGATCGTGATAGCTTTACTTTCAACCACGTTAGAGGAGCTACATGAAACTCTTTCAAACCATAGTTATAGCTAGCTATTTTCTTTCTTTCTTTCTTTCTTTGTTTTTTTTTTTTTTTTTTTTTTGGTTTCAAATTTTTATGGTTAATCTTGGGATTAAAATTTGTACACTACGTTCGGTTGTACTTGTAAATAGTAATGCAACGATCAAAGTAATTGTTTTTGTTTTCTATGGCAATCTAATGTGTTACACAATTAACTTGATTGCTAAGCTAAGAAATCTTTAAGGAATTTGAAGAGCGGACCTTATTTTTCCTTTCTTTGTACTAATTTGTTATTTCTTTATGTGCTTTCTTTGATGGTTTTATAGGGGGAAAACGATGATGGTTCAAAGGGGAAGAGTTTGTATGAAGTGGAACAACTGCAATCAAGGGCTTGTAGTTCTCAAACATTCTCCGAAGAATTTTCGAAGTTCAAGGATCATCAAGATGAGTCACCTAAGGTGAAAGGACACGTTGATGTTGAGAGTCAAGATAGGTCAAAGGTTCTTCCATTTGAATTTGTTGCATTAGAGGCATGCCTTGAGGTTGCTTGCAGTTGCTTAGAAAGCGATGTAAGTTAATGTTTCTACTTGTACAGTACTTTAATAGCTTTTCTAACGGTTGGCCTTTATATATTTATATTTATATTTAAGGGTAACTTTACTTTAGACCCTCGAATTACCACGCGATTTAACAAGCCTCCTTTCAAGCTTTAAAACCTCTCAATTTGGACCCTTGAATTTTTAATTGCAATCAATTTGAACTTTTCCGTCAAATTTAGCCGTTAACTTCTAACAGCAATACCTAAAAAGACGAAAATATCCCTGATTTTTGTTTTTTTTTTTTAACTTTATTTTTTATTTAATTTGGAATTAAGGGTAAATTTGAAATTTTATTAAAAATTCAGGGGTATAAACATTATTGTCTCACTTTTAACGTTTAAAATTTGACGGAGGAGTTCAAATTTATTGCAATTGAAAATTCATGGGTCCAAATTAAAAAGTTTTGAAGTTTGGAGGCTTTGTCAAATCGCGTGAGAATTCATGAATCTAAAGTGAAGTTACCCTTATATTTATGTTGTCTAATTTACTTTTATGTGCTCTTTGTTTTTTCTTTTGTTATCTGTCTCCAAATTAACCAGGCAAGGGCATTGGAGCAAGAGGCTAATTTAGCGTTAGATAAGCTGAATGCAATGATAAGTAGTCTCACTTTAGGAAGATTTGGCCAAATTAAAAGCCATTTGGCTGAAATAACTGGACGTGTTCAAAAGGTTGAATGGTTTAAGGTTGTTGATTATTAGTTAGAAGCATATTTGCTTTTAATTGTGGTCATGCTCATCGCTTTCTTTAGGTAAGGGATGAAGTAGAACGCTTACTTGATGACGATGAAGATATGGCTAAGATGTATCTAACTGAAAAGACGTTGGTTCAGAAACACCTAGAAAATGCTTGTGCTTCCTGCATGAATCAGACAGATGACATAGTTGATGAAGGTTCTCATTCAGACATTGCTGACAGGCACGTTGACATACCATATATCACTATCATTTTTATCTTATGATGTTTTACCTTTACCATCTAGGATTTAACGTTGTATTTTATTTAGGATGCCTGCTGAAATCTCATCATTGGAAGCTAATGGGTGTTCCACTAGCTATGAAGGTGCGAGCACTATTCGGACTGCCGTGGACAACAACCTCGATGTAAAGGAGCTTGAAATGCTCTTGGAGCCATACTTTGTGCAAGTTAACGGTACACTAAAGAAACTATCCACGGTATGCAAGCCCAATAATTTTCCCACATCACTTTTCTTTTAAGCTTCCATTTTTTTTAAGACATAATTCCTAAAAGAAAAGCTCTCATCTGAAGAAGTTGATGTCCTCATTACTCATTATATATGTCCTTTTGAGCCTTAGATTCACAATGGGCTTTTTAAAGTTCAATCCAAATTTAGAAACCAAACTACTTTTTGCTTCCTTATTCAATTACACCACACATTGGCTTCCTATCCTTTCTTTATACCATTTAAATATGGAAAAAAAAATATATACATTTTACTCCTCTAAAGTTTCACCAAATTTTTAATTTGGCCTTCAATATTTAAAAATTGACAATGTACCCCAACAAAATATCAATAATTTGCAATATAGTCACTCTGTTAGATGTTTCCATCAAATTTGACGGAAAATGGCTCACATGCACCACATGTGCGCTTTTTGGTTTTAAATTTTCAAAATTATCCTATGTCTTTTGGGAGAATTCCAAAAATGCCTACAATTAAATAAATCAAAATCCAAAAAATTAATAACAATAATTAATAACAAAATATTGGACAGCCACCCCTTTGGCCATTTTCGAAATGGGGGTGCAAGCCACCCCTTCGAGCCAGATTAGGAGTGGCAAACCACCCACATCTAGCCGGATGGGGGGTGGTTTGCCCAACCAAAATTTTTTATTTTTTATTTTTATTTTTTTGTTCTTCTCGTTTTTTGGTTTTTTTTTTTTTTCTTTCTTTTTTCTTTCTTTCAAAAATATAAGGACAATTAGGTATTTTCAATAATTTTTTAAGAGAAACTGAAAATTATTAACAGATAGGTTACATTGCGAATTTTTGATATTTTGTTGGAGTATATTGTCAATATTGTTGTGCCAATATTATCACACCAAGAATTGGTGGATGTGGGAAAAGGCATTATCTGAATGGGTATTTGCAAGGTATTGCAACGCCCCTGCTGTGCTTCGGTACAAAATCGGATCAACCAAAGTCGGATCAACCTTGGGTTTTTGAGAATGGACAAAACCAAGGGTTGTGCCATGTGCAGAGTCTCAGTGAGGAATCCATGTAAAATGGCATTACTTGCATCAATTTGGTTGATGGGCTATCCATATGAAACCGCAAGAGATAAAATGACTCGAATAGTAGTTGGTTTAGTAACCAAACTATGAGTTTCTCCAAAATCCAAGACAGGGTAGAAGAATGTTGGCTCGTTTAATGAGGGTAGGAGGATGTTGGATGTTGGACCTCATATGACTATAAATAGCCATAGATTTCAAGCCTTCAACAACACAACTTCTCAAAGAAAGAGAAGAGTAAGTGAAGAGAGTGAGAGAGCTCTCAAGAAGAGCAAGAAAAATGCAGAGTAGTGTTTTTCTAAGAGTGAGCAAAAACACAGTGTATTTTTCAGGAGTGTGAGAGATACATTGTGTGTGTGAGATCAGTTGATCCACATTTCGTAGTTCATTCAAGTGAGATAGTCAATATCTTTCGTGTTCTGTGGACATAGGCATTATTGGCCGAACCATGTATAAATTCTTGTCTTGTTGTTTTTTGTGTGTTTGTACGTGTTTATAGTACTAATCAAAATACACTAACAAGGTTCTGTCTAAGGAGACTGGGTTTTAAGTGGGACCGGTGTGACCCTTCCTCTTTCCCAACAATGAGCAATAGGCTAGAGATGACGAAGTCGTGGCATCCGGTGCATTGGGGAAAGGCTCTGTAGGAGGAGAAAAGGGGTGAGGAGCAATTGGAGAAAAGGGAGGCATGACATCTGGTGCGTTGGGAAGAGATGCTGGCACTAACGGAGACACAAGATGGAAAGCATATAGTGGAAGGAAACCAACTGGAAGGTGGATTAGAAGTAGGAACGGCAGGGGGAAACACAGGTTGGAATGGGAAACGAGTTTCATTAAAAATAACATGTCCTACTGTAGATACCACCAGAGGAAATTTCAAGGCACTTGTAGCTATTGTGAGGTATATGGCGTAAGGTAGGGCTAGCACTCACAACCAAATGGCTTTAACAACCCATAATCTAGTGGCTTTTTAAACTGAAGCTCAAAGGGGGTTTTGGGATGTGTGGCAATAGCAAGGAGTTGATTTATGAAATAGCAAGTTATATCAAAAGCATCATCCCAATACCGGAAAGGAATGTGGGAATGAGAGAGTAAGGCAACGCAGGTATCAATGATCTGACGAAGGCGCCTCTCAACATTCCCATTTTGATGATGAGTGTAAAGGCATGTTTGACGATAGGGGATGCCACACGATGCAAGAAGTTTTTGCAATCGGAAAAATCCACCCCCACCATCGGTTTACACCACCTTGATAGTGCGTGAGAAGAAATTCTCAACAAGGAGTTTGAATTTATGGAAAATAGTGAACTCTTTTGATTTGTAAGATTAAGGGAAACATCCACAGATATTTGCTATGATCATCAACAATCGAAAGGAAATATCTTTTATTTTTAGATGATAAGGTTGGGGAAGGATCCTATACATCAAGGAAAAGAAGATCCAAGGGATCTTTGGAAACATAAATAGTATAGCCAAAATGCAATCGATGAAGTTTGCTTGCTGATAGGTGGGACAAACTTACTGAATTTTAGATGACAAAACAAGTAGGTTGTGTCTGGACAAAATGCGATGCACCACAAGAGGAGCTCGATGACTAAGGCGATGTTGCCATTGATCAAGAGACACACATTCACCCACAAAAGCAGCATGAGAACCAACAGATAGAGAAGAGGAAGGGGGCCAAGGGTAAAGACCCCCCTTACTTGAGCCTTGGAGGAGGAGCTTCCTCGGGTGAAGATTTTTGACATAGAAAAAATAGGGGTGAAATCCGATAAAAACTTGGTTATCATGTGTAAATTGGTTAACTGAAATCAGATTCTTTTGAAATTGGAGTTACATGAAGGAGATTTTGCAAAGAAAAATTATGGTTAGTAGTGTAACGCCCCCACAATTAGCATTGACCAGCCTGGCAGGGTTACCAGCAATTACCTGAGTTTAATTAACTGGTGGCTAAATGGAGAATTGCCCCTCTAAGCATTATCATAGTTAATGCATAGGAATGTGAAATAAATTTGAGAAGTCTATAACCATTACAGGTACAAGTAAAATCCTCAATTCAAAGACATGGAGCAACTAACGGTAAAGTAAGGCAAACTTGAAGACAGCATGAAGATCTTAAAACAAGGTTTGAGATGGCAACCATAACAATGTGGAGTTCTAAGAACAAGATTCCTATAAGGGTAATAGCTGCAAAAGTCTAAGGACTTAGTAAGTAAACCTCACAATTAGGTATGACATGAGCTCATTATTATTAAGTAGAAATAAACGTGCAGTTTTGGTAAACGTTGAAAGGAGGTGTTATCTTCATTAATACACCTTAAAAAAAATATTGTTTGGTGGATAAAAGGTGGCGTACTCCCGGTAGCAATTGTCTAAGTGTTTTAATTCAAAAAAACTAATGTTTTATAGGTCATAACTATCATATATGGTCTACCCGAGATATTACCCATTCTCAGCAGGGATGACCCTATCCTGAGGCACCTGTAATACAATGCCAGTGCCCCGACCATTGTACGCTACCTTTCATAACACTAGCAGCCCAACCAAGTCCGATCTCGGGTGGTCCACGCTACTAATGATGTACGTCCTGCAGTGATCGTCCGTTAAGGCTGCGCTGGTCACGAAACAACCATTGAATCCAAGGCTCATATAACAACACACATGTTTGACCATAGAATTAAGTTTATAGTAAGCCAATAGCCATTATATTTAGCACACATACCGGTGTACTATGTCATACAATGTATCTTATCAACAAGTTATTAAAGTAGTTACCAAGTTATTACAAGAAGTAGACATGCTCATATCATATGCATGGTCAATCAGCTGACATATCCCAAGTTTTAAGGAAAGTGTTCGTAAGTGTTTACTTAAAGCATTCCCAACAGCTCCCCTATCTGTTTCCTACATTTAGGAAAAATGTCAAAAAATTCACAAACAAACACCCACAGTAGAGTCCCTAAATCTGCCACAAACATAAGGATCGCTACAGTAGAACCCAATATATTGGGTTCCACTGTAGCAATCCTTATATTTATTAAAATATAAAAAAAAAAACTCAATTCTCTCTCCTCTCACATCTTTTCACGCAACTCATATTCTCTTCTCCTGTTCTTCTTTCTTCTTCATTTGTTCTTCCTCTTCTTCTTCGTCCAAGGTCCCATGGCACTCTGCAACCAAACCACATACCCATTTCTTGTTCCACATCATAGAAGAACCCAAAAAAATATTCAAAATCAGAGGCTTAATTTAAGGTCCAAGACCGGAGTGAGAAGAGAGTGTTGATGCTCTCTTGGTGAGGATGACTCGAAGATCACCATGGGGGACCTTGGAAGAGGCAAATCAGAACTGCAAATCAAATTCTTACCATCCCCTTTTGGTTCCTTAAATTAAGAAAGGTCTATCTAGTGGAGAGAAAAAGATCAGACTGTACCATCTTCTTTGAGTATGAGTTTTATGATGTAGATATGTTTACAAGCACACTAGTTGGAGAAACATCGAGAGATCAGAGAAGAAAGAGAGAAGACGTGTGGGAGAGAGAGAAATCGGAGAAGAAGAAGACCAGAGAGGTGTGGGAGAAGACTTGGTCGCTTGCAGAAGATGAGACGATGAGAGAGAGAGAGAGAGAAATAATGATAATAATAATTTTTTTTTAAAGTAGAAATAAAAATAATATTTTAATCGTACTAGAAAAATTTAAAAGAAGCTATTGTGGAGTACATTTAAATAGGGAAGTAAAAAGTAGTTTTGATCCTTACATTTAGGGAAAATGAAGAGGAAGCTGCTGGGAATACTCTTACCTCACACACTCGACCGAGTCCTCCAACATCACAATTCCCTACTATAACGAAATGTGACACATCGTCATAAGCAGTACTAGAGAACTCTCTAAGTTACATAATAAGTTCATTCCTAGCGAAAGGGGTCGTCAAAACCCTAAACTCACATATTTGGGTCTCTAGCGTACTTCCGTTCTCTGGGCGAACGTTCGGCCAAAGAGTAGAAACTCTTGGCCAAAAGCTACAAACATAATCCTATGCTTCTAAGGTGTTTTACACTTACGGAGTTTAAATTCTTTTGAAAGCGTTTTTAGATTTTGTAAGAAATTGGGTACAAGAGCTTGTCATAGTATCTTTAAAACTTTATAACATTAGGAAAACAGTAAGAACAATCATGAAAGTTATGGAAAAAGGCAAGGGGTTACCTCTAGAAGATAGCCAACTCCTCCAATCTCCTCCATCTTTCACAAAATCATTCTTTACACTAGGTTTTAGGGTTTCATGGGTGCAGGGGAGGCCGAGGGTCGAATGAGGGTCTTATATAGGGGCTTAGGGTGCGATATTGTCTGGAAAAGTGGATAATGGGTTAAAAATGCTTTTCAAGGTGTCAGAGAACGTTCGGGTACTATTGGGCGAACATTCGGGTACTATTATATGTTGGATAAAATGGTTCAAGCGTACGTTCTGGGGTATTGCCCACTGGGTTAAAGACTGGTCAACGTACGTTCGGGTGGTCCCCTCCGTACGTTCTCACTAAAGCCAGGTGCGTACGTACAGGTGGTCCCCTGGCGTACGTTCGGTCAGAAAAGGTTGGGGCCTAAGTTTTGCCTCAAAAAGCTTCAGGAGTTGAGTTACATACAAGGCTTCGGTCTTTTTGTTTTAAAACTGTGTTTTACAAAATCATTAATTGTTTTTGTAGTGAGTCATTAATCTATTTAAAAATTGTTGTTTTTATCAAGGTATTACAAGTAGCGGGTAAACGAGCTAAGCCAGTGTGAAGAATATTCAAACCTAGGCCATTGTCAACTCATATTTGATCGTCGAACCCATATTTGATCTGTTCCACGATACTCATTAGCACACATGTTTAAGTTGCACAAATCATTTGTAAGATGATGAGTTGAACCGGTATCATGGTACCAATTGAAATTAGATGGCACTTGTTGAGTAGCAGATTTGACAGGGTCACCTTGGTAGGAATGATCAAAGCGATGATAACATTTTGCTGTAGTATGACCAACTTTAAAGTGGAGTTGGAAAAGTTGGATGGCTGGTTGGAGTTGGAGAAATAGCCACAACCAGTATTGGGGAAGCCATGGCCTCAGCCTCTACGGCCACATCTTGCATCTTGAGAGAAGTGGCGCTAATTTTTGTGTTGGGTGAAGCTATTTCGTTGAGAAACATTAACACTTGATACAAACAAATTCGGGGTACCGGTATTGTACGACGAGTCTTTTGGGATAGCTTCAACCCTACCAAGAAAGAGTAAAAGACTTGGATAGACCACATGGAGTTGAACTATAGCATGATTATCTTATTACAATATATATTATACTTATATTGCATCCGTGATGCCATTTTCAAATGATAAAGTGTAAATTTGCATTGTTACATGTGATTTATAAATATTTGACTTCACCATGTAATAACATGTACATTGTGTGTATTTATACTCACTAAGTCGTGGACTTACACTTGTATCTTTTCCACCTATAAAACATGTGTTATTTTATAGATAGTTATCTAGATGGAAGTTCCTAAGAGGCGTCATGTCCTTTTGGAGAGTATGCGTAATATCATTATTTAGGACCTAGATCCCGATTGGTTGGACAATATGTGGAGCGGTGGAGGAGAAACCCAGCCACAATCTGATTGAGATTATTTACATGTGCATGCTTTATCTCCTTATGACTATGCTTTGAAACTTGATGTTATTTATGACTTCTAGATTTGGTTTTGTAATCTTTCATTTTGATGATTGGTCTTTGACCGTATTTTTGGAGGGCCTACTATCTATGTTATGATGATTTAATTAGCAGTTATCTCTATTTATAAGTAAAAAAGTCTTCCACTACAGGCTCTCTTCAGAGAGTGTGAGATCCCTGAGTATTCCTTGAAAAATATGGATGTGAGATGAACTATGAAGTTAATTACCAATAAATTAATTTTACTCGGGCGTTACAGATTTCATATAGCTATTTTGACAAAATATTGGTTGCAAGTTGTAGAATATAACAAATTGGCTGGTCCTATACCAATGGAAATCATTGAGAGATGAACTCAAATGCATACCAGTTGAAACTACCAAGCCATATCAAGACGTATGATGTATTCAATGTCAAGCACCTTGTTCCGTTCACAGAAGATTTATAGGATGAGGATGTGAATTCAAAGGCGAATTCTCTCCAACCTAGGGAGGATGATGTAGGGCGGACTGCATTTGATTTCTTGAAGAATTTTGAATTAGATGTGGGTGTCTAGACGCGGTCCAAACACGTCTTGTGGGCTCGTTGGAAATGCTTCAGGAAGGAGATCCGAGAGCCCCTCACCAAGGCCGTCACCAAGGCATCCTGACGGGCTGTGATTTTCCTAATGAAGACACGATAAAATCAAGCGATACCATGCTAGTCTAGTATCATGTCCTAATGCCATCACATCAATTTGACAGAACCAACTTTCTTTTAATGTGGTAGTAGGGTTTCGACTTTTTTTTTTTTTTTAACAGAAACCTGTAGGTTTCATTGATAAAAGATCAAGAGCATAAATCTATTACAACACGGAGCATAAAGTTCTGAAAAATCCTAGTCAAATGCTATGAAGTTACAAATTTATAAATACAATCACAAATTCTTACAATTAAGTACATATCTATGACTTCAAGCTTCCGTTACCCCATGTACAACTACAGTTAAGGAACAGATCTGCTCCGAGTAGACTAGATCTAGGACATGGGTAACCCAAATACAAAAAAAAACAAAAATCAAAAAAAAAAAAAACTAAAAAAAACTAAAAAACTAAAAATTCGGCCGTGAGAGATAAACCCTCACACTGATCTACTCCTCCTTGGCCCAAAGGTTAGGAGACAGTTCACATCCTTGACCCAAAGGCCAAGACAAAGATCACATCCTCAACCCAAAGGCCAGGACAAAAAGAATCAAAAAATCAAAGTAAAAAAACTCAAAAAAAAAAATTCCTACGAGCAGCAGCAGAGGAGCACAACATTATAAACATCCCCAAGAAGACACACCTTGGCTAATGAAGACGATCAGATCTAAGTTTGAAAGAACTAGATCTAAAATACACCCGCTAGAAACGAAGACCCGAAAAGACCACAGAAAAGACACTGAGCACTGCTACCAGAGAAAGGATCTAGATCTTCCCTCATCTCTAATTGCTTCTTCTTTGCTGTTGCCCAGAGGAAAAGAGAAGGAGAATTCTAAGTACTATGTAAACATACTTAGGGTGGCTTAGAACGCAACTTTTGATTATTGTTATTGGTTTTTTTAGTAAGAAACACTCCCCCCCCCCCCAAAAAAAAAGAGATTGATATTTGTGGTTTAGCGTTCAGACTGCATAGCAAAAATGTTAGGACAAGCAAACTTTAATTGTCGATGCATTCACAAGATGGGTGGCTTCCCTTTTTAACATGTAGTTTTTTTTTTTTTTTTTTTTATTCATAAAAGATAGGCGGAGGCGACTAAAGTGGCTACTCTACTTAGGTGTGATCATAGTAGCATTGGCTCACTAGGAATTGCAGGCACTTCCTGAAATCCAATTGAACCATAGCTTGACTCAGTCCCATCAGGACATCACTGGGATAACTGGGACCCATGGTAGTTTACACTAATCAGCCATGAAGATTTCCATTGCGGGATTTGAACCCATACCTTAGTAGGTACCTTACCACTTTGAGGATTTTCTTGTGATCATTGAACTACCACCTTAGATGGTTTTAAGATGTAGTGTTGTTGTAGATAGATCTCACTTGGGCATTTGCAAAGAAAATGAACTAATGTTGTCCACCCTTAGGTATTCATTAAAATTTTGAAAATATGTATTATATTCTTAATAAGCATAAAATGGGTTAGGACTATAACATTGGACTCCACTTTAAAAATCAATCTCTATACATGGTTTCCTTTTATTTCAAGCTGCATCCTATTGACTTCGCCATTGTTAGAACATGTATGTGATGATAGTTTTTTGTGGTTCTCTTGGAAGCTGAGGGAGTACGTAGACGACAGCAAAGACTACATCAACCTAATGATGGATGACAAACAGAACCAGCTGCTGCAAATGGGGGTGATGTTAACAACAGCAACCCTTGTGTTGTGTTGCTTTACAGTAGTGGCTGACGTTTTGGGTATGCACATCCGTATCGAGCTGTTCAATGATCAAATGACAGGCATGAAAAACTTCTTGTGGATTGTTGGGGGTGGCACCGCTGGGATGATTTTCTTATATGTGTTCTCTATTGCCTGGTATAAACGCAAGAGATTCCTATAGTAGCCCATTGATTGGTACTGCTCCTTGTGTTTTTCTGCATGTCTATGCACCCCTTGGCATTGTATCATTGACATGCTTTGTTTGCAGTAAACAAAGTCACCATCTGAAATCAGGGGCGGAAAGCAGGATTTTCAACTTGGGGGATGAACTTAAATAAATACATGATCACATAGAAATATATAATCTGTCTTTATATATGCCGAGTGTGTTCCCTATATATGCAGAGTGGGGTACTCAAAAGTTACAAAATATTTGACCAAATATATAAAAGAACAAAAAAAAAAAAAAATAGAAAATGCTTAAAAATCTTGTCTCCATTTTCTTTGACAATTAGTAGGAGGCAAACATGAAAAAAGTACGGTCCAATATGGCAAGCCAATAAATACACGAGTAATGTTATGGACCATCTTTTTATCCTATTTTTATCATCCTAAAGTTGATGTGATTTTTAAAATCACTATTAAATTTTAGATGAATCATACTTGAATTTTGATTCAATAGTGATTTTTATGCCCAATGTGCCATGTGGTCTCAGACTTTCAGTTACCCAAGCCAAGCTGACCACTCTACTCTAAAACATTCTATCTGCAATTTGTAGAAAAATAAGCACACTCCTATACTTTGTTTTTCTATACATCCGAATACAAAAACTCACATTTACAATTCACTCGGCAATCAACTATATTCTATACTATGCACCAACTATAGTATCTAGCAAATATTGTAGCTGATTAGACGTTTCCTTATTAAATTTATGACTTGGTCTCAAGAAAAAAAAAAAATGTAAAATTAGTCATTGTGATTTTTCTAACTTACAATTAGCTTCTTGTGGTACTAAAATGAATTCAAAGGTCCCTGAGGTATGTCAAAAAAATAATTTAATCCCTACAATCAAATTCCGTCCACAAATTTAACATATTCTGTTAGTGTGACACTGACTTAAATAGGACAAGTATCACAATTTTATTAATTCTAATATTTTACGCTATCAGAATCTATTAAATCAGTCAACGAAATTTGACTGTAGGAACTAAATTATTATTTTTTGGATATCTTAATGACCTTTAAATTCGTTTTGATACCACATAGTGTTAATTGCAATTCAAGTAAACTACATCAACTGATTTTACATTTTTTTTTTTTTCAAAAAAAGAAAATTAGAAATTTTGTGGGACTTGAACTATATCATTGGATTGGATCCCTCAAAAATCAGCTGTGAGCTTGGTGTCAACTTGATTATGGTAGGTTCAGTTTTGAACAAAAAATAAATCACCTAAAATAGCAAATCAAGTGTATTGGACCCAACAAAGAAATGCAATTTCTTGAGCGTAATGACTTGATGCCTTGACAAGTTGACATAATGCTATGCAGAGTGCAGAGCTCAAAGTCCCACAAAAAAGTAGTTTCAAGTCTCAAATTAGGTCTGGAGTTTGGTCAGAAGCCAACGGGAAGAAACTAATTGGATGGGGGTATTTCCAGTTTTCTATGTTGCAAGAGGAGGGAAAATGTGAAAAGAAAAATTATGGGGGGACAAATATAGCATTTTTGAAGGGACAATTTTTAAAAAATGACATATTTTAAGAAGAATTTTAAAACTTTTGGGGGGACGAATGGTATATGTGGGTCCGCCCCTATCTGAAATACTTGCCATTTTTTTTAAATATATATATATATATATATAGATGAGTAAAAAGAATACAACATAACAATACAAAAGAAGAAATGTACAAAAATCAAATCAAACACCAATAAAATAACATGGAGGAGCAAAAATAAAGTTTCGTAAGATCTTCTAGTGCTGGTCGATAACGTTGTGTATGCCTTCTTTTTTTCAGGATAAAATTAATAGGAAGGTTTAGACAATCATATATCTGACCATATTGTTATTCCCCACAATGCTATAAATCATAGTTTTATCCCATTTTTATTTTACTTTGTTGATGTGACGATTAGATTAATTTTTTTAAAATAATAGCTGATTCAAGGACTAATTAAGAATGCCTCATTAATAATGTAAGACAAAAGTATAGTATATAGCATTTTTCTGTATTGAATAATGCAGATGACATAAAATTACTTAATCATGCAAGTAAATGGTTTAATTATGATCAGCAAATCCTAAATCATATTTTTCCTAATTATTTAAAACCACCTTCTAGAACTCAACACTACCCCTTCCCATTTTTAAATATTTGGATAGGTAATGGCTCCCAAAAATTACTCAGCTTAAAAAATCATAATCACTAAAGAAGTTCTTTAATTGATTTTAGAAAATCATCTCTCATGGCCCATATGTTACGGACATATATCTTAAATAATTGTAACCCAAATTCACCAGGATTAAAAGAAGCATAATATATAAGGGTTGATTAGGACTATCATGTTAGTATTGTGAAAAAATTGTAAGATAAAAATGTGGTTTTTAGTATTATTCTTTAGTAAACGCTGTAGTACCTTAGGCTCACTCTGCTTCCATTAAGGGCCTAAAAATATGTTTAACACTCAAAAAGTCCATTTGAAGAAAAAAAGTACTCGTTTGGTAAACAAAATTGAAAACACTTTGAAGAGCCCAAAAAGCTCAAAAATGGCCAAAATACACTTTTTAACTTAACTTTATTTCTCAAACACAACTCTAAACATGCTCTAAGCATTTGAATAGACTACCCGACATTGCGTTTTATTTACATAATTACTGTAGCAGTGTGACTTGGGTTGTCACAACCATCGGTGAAAATAGACTGTAAAATTCTTTTTACATGATATGCATTATTGTGAAGATATTGTTCAGTAATTTGAGGCATACTAGTGAAGTTAAAGAAAGTTGGACTGACGAAGGGAAACCTTATCTTCATCCACAAAACTCAGCAGAACTGGTGGTTGTCCTCGTATCAAAAGAGACAGAGAGAGAGAAAGAGTTGTAATGGTAGCTCTCTAAATGAGTTCAATAGGCCAAAGCATATTGATGGCACTGACTGTTACAGTCAACAGGTTTGCTTCTTCAAACGTGCAGGCAGTCCATAGAAGAGAAAGGAAAAGACCAACTGCTGCAACCACCACCACCTCAGATTTAGGAAGGAGAGGTCTCCTCCTCTTATCCACGGTGGCTGCTGCTCCCCAAGTCACTGTCTCCGGGACTGAGCTTCTTCAAAGTACTATGACATATTTTATCTGTTTAATTAATCTCTCCCCATCACCTTCTCTAGTGCTTATTTCTTTTCATTTCCAGTACCCTTTAGTTTGGATTGTTTAGCAATTGATAATCTTTTCAGAGTATCTGAAGAAGTCAGAGCAAAACAAGGCCAAAAATGACAAGGAGGTAAACATTTCCTGTTGAAACTGCTGTGCTTTTAATGTTGTCATGGAAGAACAAGATTTCCTTTTTCAAGCAAAATTGAACCATTCTAGTTAATGGGGCATTCTCTTCTTTCTTTCTTTCTTTTTTGCAGAGGCTGGAAAGTTATTACAAGCGGAATTACAAGGATTACTTTGAGTTCGTGGAAGGATCTTTGAAGGAGAAGAAAGAGCAGCTCTCAGAATCAGAAAAGGGTATTCTTGATTGGCTTCAAAAAAACAAATGAAAAAGTCTATTCGAATTACTTCTGGAAACTATAGAAGCTGCTTAAAAGGGTATTCTTGATATATATGCTCATTGTTGACATGAAAATCCAAATGATATTATTTGGGTATACAGTACCCAGCTGAATGAGTAATCATTTGTTGTTTAAAGCTCATTTTAACTAATTAGGACAATTAATTTACACATATCATGAATGAATTCCTTCTGTGATAATCAAACTTTCTCATTCGTTTATCGTGGGGTGAGAAATAGCTTTGAGAACAAAGTTTTCTTTCAAATTCAGTTTATTAAATTAATATATGTTAATAAAGCATGTGATTCTCACATCTATTTTTTAAAATACCTGTCAGAATCACATGCATTTGTTAGAATATAGTATTGTCATATTCGGTTTCATATTTTCTTTATCAATGTATTTACCATAGTATGTTGATAGTAATCAAATCCCTACATTGTTTGAATTCAATATACCCACCACATTTTTCCTAAAAAAATGGGTTATTTGTATTTTAAAGGCATCAAGACAATAACAACAAAATGTAGCTCTAAGGGCAATTTTCTAGTAGTGGAGGTAGATTTCTAAGGCCGAGCCACTGAAAAATGCACCAACCATGAACCCATACTACAACAAGACAACCAATTTGTATCCACCCAAAGACCCCAATATTAATGTTATGATAATAAATTGTTAGGGATATAGCATGCAGTAATTATCTATTTTGGAGTTAGTATTGTAGTAGTTATCTTTGTTTTATCTCCAAGTCGTAGAGTCAGTGTTATTTTAGTTATCTTTGTTTTAGTAGGAGTTATCTTCGAGTAGTTTATTTGTATTAGGGGTTTATTTTCGGAGAGAGGTAGGAGTTCATCTCACATTCTATATCTTTGTAATTCTCTTATTTATTATAGGAGTGAGTGATAAATTAATAAAAAAAATCAGCAAAATTTAATATCAAACCTTATGTTTGAAAAGGTCTAGATTTCTTTAACAAATATAAAAGGTTTAGGTTCTCTCAAAATAGTCCCCAGTGAATAGCTTAATTAGCTGGAAACCACGCCTCATGAAGCGAAAGTCACTAGTTTGAATCTGCTCTCCCCCCTCTTATGTGAATATGTCCAAAAAAAAAAAAAAATCTCAAAATCTAACAATACATTTGACTTTTATACTTTTTTTTTTTTGGTTTGTTTTTTGGGTCCATTCCTTTCAATCTTTCTCTCTTGCTTATAACTGAAGTTACACCCCTTCACAATTTCCATAGGCATGAAGCACTTCACCTCATCCAACCACTTTATTTTATTTTATTTTATTTTTTGACATGTCTACACATGGGAAGGGAAGGAGAGATTCGAACTAGTGACCTCCATTTCATGAGGTGAGGTCCACAACCGATTGAGGTACCCTTAGGGACCTCATCCAACCCACTTACCTCCACTTCTTCAGCAAATCCATTAACTTCAAACAACATGATTCACAGATTCAGCATCAAGCCCCCTATTCGTGTTCTAAATGACAGGTCGTTTATAAAAAAATAAAGGTTAACCGACGTGTTTTTTTGACTCGATAGAACCCCAATAACTATTTCATTTGGCCCACAACTGCTAAATTTTGGCCCATAGTCAGCCTTTAGTTGGTCTAGCTCAACATACAGTTGGCCCAATTTTTAGCCCATTGTCAACCCAATATCACGATTCATTGTCAACTTAATTATCCGATACATTGATGTGGCAAGAATGAACATGGTTGTTTAAACTTTAAACACTTAGCATAAAATCCATCAACTTTTTTAAACGAAAAGAGAAAAATAGTAAACAGTAAAAGCACAATGACCATTTCTATCACTTTTAAAAAATTTAGGGAGCAATTTGATAAAAACGAAAAGCGTATTGACAAATATATATAATCCTATTTTTTATATTTATATGGAAAGACATCATTTAAACTAAAGCCCATCATTACTTGGACCCTCTTACTTTTAACGAATCATGGATAAGTCCTCTTTGGACAAGCCCATCAAAGCCCCTAGCAGAACCGAAAAGCAGCCCATCCAAAATGTATTCTCTCTCTCTCTCTCTCTCTCTCTCGCAATGGTTCCAAATTTAACGTGTTTTTAAAAAGGATCTATAATGGATAGTTGAATGCGGAGATAAAGATCCCGTGCAATAAGGTTACTCTCTGTATATGAATATCCAAATGTCAAGTAAGAGAGTGGTAATGCTTTTTGCAATTGCATGTAAAATAAAAATTTCTTGCTATTATTCTAAGAAGTTGCAAGGACAACAAAGGATATTTTGTTAATTCATAGTGGTGTGAAAGATGGCGTGGAGGATGGACTTTCCAATGTTAAGAAGGATAAACACTAACATTAAAACTTATTTAATGCTTCAGGATATATATCCAAATGTCAAGTAAGAGAGTGGTAATGCTTTTTGCAATTGCATGTAAAATAAAAATTTCTTGCTATTATTCTAAGTTGCAATGACAACAAAGGATATTTTGTTAATTCATAGTGGTGTGAAAGATGGCGTGGAGGATGGACTTTCCAATGTTAAGAAGGATAAACACTAACATTAAAACTTATTTAATGCCTCAGGATCTCCTCAAAGACTGAAAATATATATATATATATATATATATATATATATATATATATATATATATATATATATATATTCTACTCATATAAAGACAAGAAAAAAGAAAACCAAGTTGGGGGCTGATCCCTTGTAGCCACCCACAAACAAACAGACAGAAAAAATAAAAATTGAGTTGGCTCTCGGGTACCATGATTTTGAGTCGTGAACAATGATGGGCTCCTGACAAAATACCAAAATAGGCTATCCTTCAATCCCACCCCAACTCACAAACAAATTGAAAGAGAGAAAGAAGATCGAAGGTTCTTCAAAGATAACAGGCTCTGTGTTGATACCATTCCCTGCTAGTTCGAAACCGCCTTTTTTTGGTGGTATCAGTTTCTTTGATGGGCTGAGTCATTTATTTGACTAATTCATAACTGTCCTTAGGATGGCGTTGTCTCCTTTGTATGCTTTGTCTATATAGTTCTCATTCTAGTGGTTCATATTGGAGGTGACAATTCGTGTTGTGTGTTCAGGTTTCGATCATGTTGATGTATGAATATAAAATTATATAAGTCAAGTATCATAACCTAACTTATAAAATCAAACGGACCAAATCCAACTCTAACTCGCTAATTTTATGTTGGGTTCGTGGGTTATGTCAAAAATTATTAATTCTAATGTTGCGTGTCGGGTTCGGGTCGTATCAAGGTATGAGATGATATAGTTCAATTCTAACCAGACCCTATACATGGATCTAACCCTTCAACTCTAACTCGGCAATTTTTTCACGTCGGGTTCGCGATTCCGTCAAAAATTGTAAAGCCCATTTCACATGCATAGCTTAAGCACAAAGTTGAGTACTCCAAAGTCAACACGGTATGTTCCTTTAAATTCCTTGATTGGTGGCATGTGGGTTTAGAAAGGGTTCTCACTCTTCACATGACCTCAGGATCCTGACCACCATCAAATCATAAACAAGAGCTCTATGACTAATGTCTCTGTGTAGAGCCAGCCGATCTCCAATGTGTGCCTTTTGTTTTGCATAGGGTCTGCCTGTGTAGATCTGTTGCACTCCATCTTTTGCTTGTGCTTTGGACAGTTACTACAACCATTCTTGAAAATCCAACTTGTGCTTAACTAGATTGAAATATAAAAGAAACTTTTGTATGTATCCCTAAATCCCAAACTACGAATTGACCCATAAAAGGAATCTTCAGATATTAAATGTATCGTTATTATAAATGGACTCATCAAGTTGCGATTGAAGCTTATATTTTGTTTGAAAATAATTCATCTTCTCAGTGTAAAACTGACCGTATAGGGTGTCACATCTATAGTTGTGAGATCGATTCATCAAATCCTTTTCTAGAACCCTGTAAATTGTTACTGCACATTCTTGACAATAGATAGCCATGTGAAGTTTTAGTGTCCACATATTTTCCTAGCTCCTTGTACTCTAGGGTGCTCATCTTTTAGCAGAAAGAATTAGAATACATGTTCTACACAATTAAATAATGAAATTAACCCTTTGTTTTTAAGCTTAAATTTGTAAGATAAGTGGCAATTTAACACGATATCAAAAGATTTTGAACTTTGTTTCCATCATTTTCCGTTTCAATTAAATATTCGACGTGTTGAGCTCACACATGAGGGTCATGGCACGAGATACATCATAGGTTTAGGGTATGTTCGACCTTGTGATTTCATAAATAAAAAGTGTGATTTTAAACAAAATCGCAAAAAATGAATTGTTTGGGATTGCGTTTTCTACGTTTTCAAATCGCATGAGGGCCCTTTGCTAAAAGTAGATTCCCTATGTATAATGTATTGGTAGTGAAAGTCAGCATGCTGCAAGAGTGTTGGTAAATACAGTGGACCTTGTTTAATCATGCTTGCTGATTCATAACATATTCATTTCCATGGCAGAGATGATAAGGGATGTGAAGACTCCTGTCTCACGAAACGGGAACACTCCAAATTAAAACGGTATTGGAGATAGAAAGAAGATGTAGGAAACAACAAAGCCCCTCCCTTCCCCTCCATATGTAGAGGAAATTGAAGCTTTTGTTTTGGCGGTGGTTGGAAGAGCAGAAGAAGTTTCTCCCATGCCTCTTCGATTCTTATCCAATATGCTGGTGGAATGCAGTGAGGCAAACACTGACCATTTTCTTTTATTTATTTGTTTATACTACTTTGTCTTTACCATTGCTTCCACATTCTTCTCTTTTTTTTCTCTTTCTTTTCTCTTGCATTTTGTTGACTACATGGAGACTCCCGTTACTGAACCTGATTAAATATGAAAAAAAAAAAAAAAAAAAGAACATGTGGGCAAAGCTTAGAATTTTGACATCCTAAAATTTCCAGGTGATAACTTTTCTTTTATCTTTTCCAACCTTTTTAGCAGAAACCCAACTTTTTTTATTTGAATAGGAAGCTGCTGGGAATGGTTTTGAGGAATAAAGAAATCAAGGAAAGACACATAATTGTGCATGACATCAACTTCAATGACAGCTTCAAAGCAGACAGGCTTGAAAGGAGCAAAGATATTAAAAAAAGAAAACAAGATCCTTCCAAAATGAGATAAAGATGACATATTAAACAAAGAGGGGCATGTTCCATTAGGTCAGGAAAATCGCAGGCAG
Source organism: Corylus avellana (assembly GCF_965113065.1). Taxonomy (NCBI): domain Eukaryota; kingdom Viridiplantae; phylum Streptophyta; class Magnoliopsida; order Fagales; family Betulaceae; genus Corylus; species Corylus avellana. The sequence continues at coordinate 4,081,399 of NC_142493.1, read as the reverse complement.
GATCTCCTGGACTTGTAAAAAGGGTTATGGAGATGCATATGAAATATTCCCACATTAAGTTTGGCATTTCCTCCTCATCTCTGTATTTTATACTGTCTGCCCATCACCCTTTGCACTTTTCAGCTTCCTGTCTCATTTTCATGTGCATATTATGCCTAAATTTTGTGTTATTGTGGGAAAATAAAACTATCAGGATAGATTCATGGAACCTTGTCTGCACTCTCAGAGACATGAGTTTCTTGTCCTTATTAGTGCCTAACCCCTATTCTAAGATTTGATTCTGCCTCTTAGTTTTGAAGAAATCTTACCTAATCAAAAGCATGATAATTTAGCTTGTATTTGGATCATATTTTATTGTACATATGAGAAGTTAGGTCATTTTGTCCTGCTTTGTTGAAAAGTAAGATTTATGGCTTAAAAAATATCAAAAGCATCTAACAGTTTCAAAAATTGATTACTAGAAGTGCATTATAGTCTTCGGTAGCTCTCTCTCTCTCTCTCTCTCTCTCTCTCTTTATTTTAATTTGTTAATGAGAAAGGCTAGAAACCATACTCCATCTCCCTCGATCAACGTGGCATTGCCCATTAACTTGTAGATCAACCCTTACTAAAATAAAAAATAAAAAATCAAGGATTGATGGACAGTGAGATGGAAGCGAGATGAGAGTGTGGTTTCTGGCATTACTCTTGAAAACGACTGGGATATGGTGGAAGATTGTTATCCATCATAAGCTTCCTTACATTTATAGACAGATTTTCCTGCAAGTTTTGGAAGCAGAATTTAAAATTTTCCCCTAATGGATTGCAACTATAGTCACAGGCAATCATCTCCAACTCTTGCTGTCATTATTGTTTGAAATATGGATAGCTAATACATTTTAAAGATGCAAGTGCTGATATAAAGAGTGCATGGGGCTCCATGAAAAACAAGAGCTGGCAAGGTAGCATAGGGACGGCCTAAAAGACAAAACTGATTCGTATCCACTATTCATTGACAAGGAATTAATTTGCAAACAAGAACTTTATTTCCAACTTCTCCTCTCTCATATTGTTTCCCACTGCATTGCAGGTTAAAGGAAAGGAAAGAAAAGAAAAGAACAGGAACAAGATCTCTTTTTAGATCCAGTTCCTTTTACTTTGACAACCATCCCACCATTTCATTCAGAGCAACCTTTTTAGTAACAAACACATCAGCAGCAGAACCAGGGAAATCACCTCATCTCATCCCCAACCTCTTCCCTCCAAACCACCTGTAAAGAAAGGAAACTCAGTTTAAGTAATCACAAAGAATCATTAGCATGGTTTTCTTCCAACCCAATTAATATCATTGCTATGCATCCGTTAGCGCACATGTTTTTTCAATAGAATTATACAAATAACCATTACTCAACTTTATTAGAATTTAAATTAAGAAATATATGAATAACCATTACTCAACTGGTTGTTCTGAAGTTGGTTTGCAGATAGGGAGGACTTCAAGAAACCATAGTGGTCTTGGAAAGCTGTTGTCCCCTGCAAGAATTCACCAATAGTTAACGAGCTTTGCTACAGAAGTTACAAAGGAGTAGAAAAACTTTTAATCAAACCCAAGAAGCTTGATTAGGCCAAGTACCTCGAAATGAGTTGCTGAGAAACCTTGAGAAAAATCCACGACACTGTCCATTGAAGGTTGATTATTGATCAGACTGAAATTGTTCTGCAGGAAAATAGTCAAGAAACCATTAGAGAAAATTTAATCGCATGAAGAAGAAGAAACTATACTTTGATGCATGTGAACTTACCCCGGATAAATTGATAACAGGGGAACTAGCAGTGTCATCAAGAAAAGCAGTCGGTTCTTGATCTTCACGGTGTCGGTGTTCTTTGATTTTCTGCCTTTTCCCAACATTCCTGGCCACTGTGGCTGCCTTGGATGCAGGATAAAAGCACCCATTATCATCATTGAAGTAACCTTCGTCTTCAGGGAGATGAGGAGGGCCAGAAGATGCATCAGAAACCATTGACAAGTCCTCTTCTTCTTCTTCTTCTTCTTCTTCTTCTTCTATAGCTCTTTTATCTTTATAGTCATCACAAAAACCACTTTTCCCATTAATAAACCCACTATTTTGAGAAAGAAAAGATTGTTCCAAGTACAAAGTCCAACCGGAGTCACAGCCGCTGCTGCATTCTGAAGCCAACACATCCATTTTCCTCTGCTTTGCAAAACAAAAAGGGAATTTCCCTCTACAACTACAAGCGCCTCTTTTACCAAGAAAAAAGAGATATTCTGTCACTCTACAAGGAGTTTGAGCAAGTAATGAGGTAAAATAGAAGAGTGGAGGGGGTGGAAAAAAACAAAGAGAATCAGATTGAAATCCTAGACTAGTTTTGTCCTGTTTCTCCCCTGTTCGGCTCCGTATGCGAATGAATCAAATAGTGGATGCATGTAAGAGAGAGAGAGAGAGAGAGAGAGAAGGGAAAGCCACAACTTCTTCACATGCTAGACAGCGAGGCACTGTGTACTCTTTTAACAAAACAGGGTACACGTCCCATTTCCCCTTCCACGCTATATAACGGACACCTATCCCCTTCAGCAGTAATGCCTTTCTCTATCTTCCCTCACACAACACACGCACATACATGCACACACACAAATAACACCCTCTCATTTGATTAATATGGTTGTTTCTAGCTGGACTTATTAATTCGGCATCTACAATATATTGTACCAAGTACACGTGGTCCTCCCAGATAGGGTTTATTGGTGTTAAGAGTACGGTTCATATTTGCAAGCTGGTTGCTTAGTCCTATGAGACCTGCAGAGAGACCAAAAAAACAAGCAAGGGTGATGAATCGATTCAAATTGGATCGAATCACTCACCCAGCATGAAAATTGGCGGGTAATTGGTGGGTTAATTTACCGAAGGCCCATTTGGCCCTCAAGCTCGATTGGATGCTCAGCCCTCACGACCGAACAAAGGATACCCAGACATCTCTTGAATTGCAACCCGAGGGCCAACGGTCTCTTCAGCGCTCCCGGCAAGTGCCCTACAGAGAATTCAAGCCCTCGTCGCATCACCATAACAACCAACAACAGGGTCCCACTCTAATGCTCACCTGCAAAAGGGACTATTTGCCGACCACCGCCTGTGTCCATGGAAGAAAATATGTACCGACATGATGCTTCCCAATCCTATGATGCCACGTGTCCCGGGTGGTTATACGTGTACCTCTATAAATAGGCAATCATAGTAGCACGTATGTTTTCCAAGCCTTTTTCGACTCCTTCGTGCACTACTTTCTCTTCTTCGAAAAATCGCATATTGACTTAGACATCAAAGTGTCCCTCGCCAAAATCCTCAACAAGTCATCCCTACTTGTTTTCTGTTCCATTGCAAGTCTCATTGAAGGAGCATCTGGCATGCGGTCAACTGTACCAACAAGCAGAAACTATGAAATTGTTTAAAAATATATTAGAAGTTATAATGTTGCTTTGAAGGTAAAAGCACATTCTATCGTGTATTTTCATTTTCTATGGAATACAAAGCACGTCATTCAAAATTTTTAAATGACATGATATTATTTACACCATTAAATATAATAACATTAAATCTTGACCATAAAATTAACGACTTCAAGATCCTTGTCATTATACTGATTTGATATTATTGAATTGCATTTAAAGGCATTTATAAGGAAACACAAAACCGTAGGTAGGGTGGTGTGTTAATGAGAATGCACAACAAAAGGTGACATAATTTAAATGGTATTGCCATTGCATTTGCATGCATGTCATCTGATTGGAGGATCTATCTCACTCACACACACACACACACACTCGGTTTTCCCAAAGGAAAGAGGCCTTAAAAAGAAGTTTTTTTAGGGCACGACAGCATGAGTGGGGGAGACTGTAGAAATTTTCTTGGGAAAAGGAGAAGTGTAAGTGTTGCAGTTGAATGGGGCTTTTATGAATCCACATGCCATCACATTCATAACCTCAGAGACAGAGAGACTCCCTCTGCAACAAAATTACTCTCAACAGCCTCTGAGAACTCACACAACCATGTGGGCACGTGTGCGTATGTATGTATATGCGCCATCCCACACATATTCACACACATGTATGCACGTGCACACGCACTTCAACTTCAATTTCTCCACTTTTTTTTTTCTTTTTTTTTTTTTACTTTTTTTAATTGTCACTTGCTCTTCCTCCTTTGGTACTACTACCAATGTAAAATCCTTCCTTTGGGTTTTCATTTTACTTTTTTTTTTCTTCTCTTCTCTTTTTTTCCCTCTCATGTTATTCTCATATGGGAAATACTAGGTATTCTTTTGATGTTCTCCCAATTGTGATGTGACTTTTAAAATCATCGTTGAATTTGAGATTATCATTATTGACTTTTAATCTATTAGTAATTTTAAAAGTCACATCACAGTTGAAATGACACTAAGAGAACACTAGAAGAACGCCTAACATTTTTCTTCTCATATGTATTGTAAATAAATATCAATTTAGTAAATTGGGTTGAAATTTAATCCCCCTAAATGACTTCTCTTGTATCTTTAAGTTTGTTTTTAATTTTATGCAAAATGGAACCTTGCTTCACCCTCAGTCTTCATGATATATATATATATATATGAAGGGAGAAGAAATTTATAATAGAATTATTTGGACATTTGGCACTCATTGAGGGATATTGTACCAGAATCGGATATCTTTTTTTCATAAATGACCTCCTCCTAATCAACATTCATTGCATTTGATCATACCATGTGATACTTAACTTACAAATTTACATAATAATAAGTTGTTCTATCAAAATATTGTAACTTTTAATCATATCATGTCAAAAAAAAAAAAAATTAATCATATAATAGAGATAAACTAATAGCATTTTCAGTCGCATTATCTATTTTAACTATTTAAAAAGCAATTGTTAGAATATATGATGAAACTCTAATACCTTGTTAAAGTTTGTGGAGCAAAACTAGAATAGAAAAATAATAGCAGAAGCAAGAGAAAAAATAATAATAATAACACAAAAAAATTTACGGATAGTTCAATATTGCACACCTACATTCACAATTCAGAATAGCCCTAGATTGTGCTCTCATTAACTTATTTGTCTACAATACAAATGTCCATATTTATAGCGTAGTGAATAAATACAAGTATGATAACCAAATCTCCAAAATTTGATTACAATTAACCCGTAAATAGAAAATATTTTAGTATCAACCAAATATAAAATATATGAAAAATAGATTCAATATAATGCAACATTTATTATAATTGTGAGTAAATTTTTTTTTTTTTAATAAAATTTAATTTTCTTCTTTAATATAAGTTTTAATTTTCTTTTTTTTCTTCATGTGTATTATATAAATAATAATTATATGCAGACCTATGCCATATAGGTGCACAAATGGCAAAAGATTGAAGATCTTGATTTTTCGATTGAATAAAAATAAAAGTTAAAAAAGTTTGTTAGGCATGTGAAGTCAAGAAAAGGAGGAGGAAGTAGGCAAACGAAGCTTATCTACCAATAAATCATTAATCATCTTCACATGTATTTAATCTGATAGGTCTCAAAAAATTGCTCTAAAACCCCTTCCAAGATCCACCAATAAATTAATAATACCCATGTGAAATTCCCCCTCGGATAACTCATTATTAATGGCCATCCAAACAGGTCAAATAGGGCAAAGAGTGTTACCATCAAGGCCCATCCAAATTGGGACTCTCTCTCTATCATCATCAAACCCCATCAAAATTGTTTCTTTCTCTCTAAATCCACTGAAGCATTAAGGTTCCCATGCCCCATCCAGCTCATATGGGGGCCATAATTTGACAATTGCTGATTTTTTTTTTCTTTTTTTATTAAGGAAACTTTAAAAAACTCACATGAACTTTCTCTTGTTTTAACTCTATCTCTAAAAGTTTAAAAACTCTCAATTATGAGTACCAAACTATTAATTACCCGCTTTTCTTAAGATTTTCAGTTAATTTTTGTCAAAATGCTCAAAATACCCATTTTTTATTAAAAACAATTACAAAAATATTGCTAAGATGTTTTTCATAAAAAATAAATAAATGCTAGAATCTTTACATTTTTTATTTTATTTTTTATAATAAAAACATGAGTATTTTGAAAATTTTGACAAAATTTAACGGAAAATTCTAATATAAAAAAGTAATTGAAAGAAATTAAAAGTTCGATACCTTTAATTGAGAGTTTTTGAACTTCGGGGATACTTTCAAATCATGTGTACGTTAGGGGCGTTTGTGAAGTTTTTCCTTTATTATAAAAATAATTAATAAATAAATAAATAAAGTAAACTAAAAAAATATTTTTTTGAGAAATTCATTAATTAGGCCTGGCCTGCGCAGCCCAGATTAGGCTGCAAATCAGGCCCAACTTGTTCAAAAAATGGAAGGCTGGGGCGCTAGACTCAGGACTCATTGCTAGTGAATGTGGGACATATCCTGGAGATTCTGAAAGCCCATGCCACAGTGTTGTGACCCAATTGGACCCAATTCATCTTAGCGGAAAGCTCCAATTGGGTCATCATAGGTATGCCGTAAGCGAACAAAGCTAACCGTGAGCTCACCCTGGCTCGACTCAATAAAGCTCAGCTCGTACGCTACTCAATTATTAAATGAGCCGTTCACGAACATGAAACCAGACTTGATTATTAAACAATAGATACCCGTATAAAACTCAACACGCTCGTTTAAAGTTCGTGAACATACTCGTATAAGGGCTCAACTCACTTATCAGCTCGACTCGTATATATATATAATAAAAATAACTTATATAGTATATTACTTATTATTTATTAAGTTAATATATATATTTAATAACAATAATTAATTGGTATACAATATGTAATTATATCTACAATTATAAGTATCTATATTATATAATATAATATATAATTGAATAATAAAATTTAATCATATGGTTATATCTTAAATGGCCTAACAATTAATGATAGTTGAAACTTGAATCAACAATTTGAATTATTAATCACATGATTTAATAAAAATCATGATACTTAATCATATTATTCATATAATCATATCGATTCATATAATTCATATCATATACAATGACAATGTGATTAGAATAATCCCAAATGAAGTTATTAGAATTAGAAATTTAAAATTGACAATAACTGCGCGTCCTTCGGGAGACATTGTGTGCTCCAAATTGCTACAAAATAATAAAAGCCTCAAAAAAATCCGCTGACATCTATACTGGGAAAACTCCGATACCTAAGTCAATTTTCGAGAGAAAGATTGTGGTTCGGCACACAAATAATTCAATGTCTTATAAATATAGTTTTTATGGAAAGGTTTTGTTATTCCTCCAAAACCAGTTCATCTAAGATTTCTTTTACTACGAATCGTCTTGTAGAAGGACAACCCATTCATAAATCATCGAGCGCCTACAAGTCCACGTCAATCAAACATCCCATATCGGTTCAAAATCATCAGAGAGTCAATAACCATTTTAACGATGCACATAGACATTAGACGCACATAATAAAAATGCAATAATTTTGTTTCTTTTTCCTTCTAGACGCCACTATATCTATATTCAATCAAAGGTTGATTTCAATAGCTGATGAATACCCAGCATTCCACCCAAAACCAGGTGCAAATGCAAATATGTAATCCAATACACTCCAGAAGGAAAACATCAAACGAGCCACAGGACGTGGAGGTTCAACTCTGATACAATATCTATCCGATATTGTTGGCCAACCATGAATCAAAAGAAACACAAGAACAGAACAAGAACAACATTAAAGAGAGCGTAGAAAGGTAGCGGGAGCTTACCGGTACGGAGATTGTGTCTTTTTTTCTGAGAAGCAGAGCAGCGAATAGTAGAGATACACAGAGGACTTCAAAGCGGCCAAACTTGTGTGTCCGAATATTTACATATGCTTTATTGATCGTATTAAAAATATACATGAGAATATTACATTATTTAAGAAAAGGTACGTGGATTAACAGATATCTTCATTGAAGAAATTTCTCTTAACCCAATTTAAAAGAAAATATTGTCCATATACTCATATTTTATATAGTAACTTCTTTTTTTTTTTATATGTATGATCATTGTTAGATATGAATAAGCTGCTTGAAATAAATTTTGTTAGAATAGTTGACCGCATGTCAAAGATAATGATTGAAATTATCTACAAGGAAAGAAAAACTTAGCATGTGATGTATGCTACTCTTTAATATTGTAGATTATGTTATAATTGTCAACCACGTGTTGCGTTTTCATTGGAGATTTTTTTGTTGTAAATATTCCCAACATCCTTTTTTTTTTTTTTAAGAAGAAAAAAGTTGTAACTTTGTATTAATGATTCAAAGATGGAGCAAATTGTTCCATCAAAATTACATCACGGGGATGCAGTTGGGAATATTACACATCCAATAACTATCAGTGACATTTTGAACAGTCAAACGAGCTAAATTATGGGCAGCTTGGTTGGCTTCTCTATAGACATGGCTGCACTTTCATTCAGGCCAAGTACGTAGAATACTCTTTGTATCTACCACAAGATGTCCAAATCAACTCCATTGTTGGTCCACTGAATTCACGGTATTCACCACCGGTAAGGCATCCCCTTCCAAGATAGTGGCATGTACGTTTTGTTCTGCACAAAACCTTGCAGCATAATATGAAGCTAACATCTCCCCCTACAAAAGGTTCGAAACTTTTCAGCTGTGTCAAGGATCTAGCTGCAATAAAATTTCCTCCAAAATCATATATCACCACCCCAATTCCAACACGACCATTGGGTTTGTCAATGGCAGCATCCCAGTTGATTTTGTACCATCCCTCTAGGGGAGCTTTCCACTTTATTCTATGACACGTTCACCCTCTGTCTTGTTATCACTGGGGCTTGTCATTCTAGCTTGCTTAAACTCTTCCATTGTTGTTTCTATCTCCTTGATAAGTACATTTGAGTGTACAAAACTGCTTCCATGGATGACCTCATCTCTCTGAAACCAAATCTTTATGGCCAACCTCACAAACAAATGAAAATTTTCCAGACCGCATTTGGTGAGAATTTTTTCTGCAACACTGATGAAATCCCTTCCCCCATAGAAGGCTTTGTCGAAAACACTAGCTCCCCACACATCCTGAGTCGAGGGGCATCCCCAAAGTATATGTTGAATTGTTTCCTCTTCCATCCCACATAAAGGGCATAAAGGATCCTCCACCACCTTCCGCCTAAACAAGTCATCTTTTGTGGCCCTCCATATGAAATTCTTCTCAGCATTTGAAATTTTCAATTTCCATATAACTACCCAGATGTCACAGGCTTCTAGGTTTCTAGAGCATCCCAACTTACTAGTATTTTCCTTCTCCATCACCAAGTGGTAGGCACTCCTTACCGAGAACATCCGATTGGTCGTGCCCCTCCAGATTTGCATATCTTTCCCAACATCCTACAATCCTTATCATGTGTTTCGCTCATGCCAAGAATCATGGGGACGATTATTAATGAGGCAAAGGAGGGGATCCAGTGTGGATCCAGTGTGATATCATGCAGGTGTTCTCAAGTTAGTTGATGGACCCAAGATCAAGTCCACAGATCCAACATATTTTATGCGAAAGTAGCATGCATGCATCCTTTTTTTTTTTTTTTGTAAGGCGATTTGTTAGAATACTTGTAGGAATGAAAAAGAGTTAAATCCCAAGTTGGAAAACTGCCTAAATAATTAATATAACATAATTTGATCTAAACCCGTTAGTATAAACTTTTAAATTTGATAGTGTTCCAACATTTCTTGTCATGTATACACTTAGTATCAACTTTATTTTCAGGAGAGAGATGTTATACACCACACTTTTATTCTACTTTTATCTCACTTTGCTAATCTAACACTGCATATTAATCTTTGGATCAACCATTTTCTGTGTTAATGATTGTAACCTTTAAGGGAAAGCTAAATGATGTTATCAAAGCATCTAAGAGGTGGATATTGGGATCCCTAGTTGCTAGATTCCCCTTCCTCCCTGGAATCAGGCAAGGGTTGTGAGGGATATAAATTTGCTACAATCAATCCGGTTGTGTGGGGGGCTGAATAGGATCCTTTTCAATGTTTCTATTTCAGACGAAATTGATAATATCTATTTCATAGTCAGCATTTAAAACTTGTAGATCTAATAGTGTGCATGATGTCAATGTTAACATATCACACTGTTAGATACACTAACTTTAAATATTAACCATGAAATTATCCATATCCTTGTCTAAGGATGAGCCCCTCTTCCAAGGGCCCTACAATTTTCCCTGCCCTTGAACTTTAAGCAGGAAATTGTAAGAAATCCCAATCCTCAAGAAGGTAGGAGCCCGTGTCTTGAAGCATTCCATCTAAAGTAACTTATAGTCATGCATTTTACTCGTCTCTGTTGTATTGCATATCTTTACAGAAGTAAAAATAACGATAAGGTGTCTAAAATCTAGTCCCAAAGCAAGTAGGATTCTAAGTGGTGCATCAATTAAAGCTTCAGATACTGGATTTAAAGTTAAAATGCAGAAGGAAAAATGAAAAGGAGGCAGTTATACATATCAGATACATGACACAAATCTTTCACCCTTTGCTAATTTCTCACTGATTGCACTGCTTGCACTGTTGCAATGAGTTGAGCCATTACTGTAGCATATTGAACAGCAGTGTGTTGGGAAGTATAGTGATCTGCAAGGCCATACTCTGCAAAATTTGGTTCCATATGCATAAAATGTCCTGGTAATGTTCTTTTTGATACAGCTTCTTGCCATATATCCAGGAACTCTTCCATGATTTGCCTCGCTTTCTCCACAGAGGAAATTGGAAGATACTCTACCTGCAAAAGAAGAATCGAATATAATAAGAATAGATTACAGTTCACCAACACACGCACACACGCACACAAAAACTCCTTAAAGTTCCACTATTAATTTATTTTAGCTGGACAAAGGCATCTATAGCGCACCACAAAACAACAGTCAACAAATATTTAGAATTGCAAGACCATAATGGGTACTTTACAGCAGACCAACACACACACAGAACTTTCATATCTACATGGAACAAAAATCCAAAAATGCTTGCAACATCTATAATCTTGGATGATGTAGGAGTTTGTAAAAGAGCCCAAAAAAAAAAAAAAAAAAATCAGTAAAAACTTTTCCTCAAGGCAATGAACAATCACTTCAAGCTCCTGTTTTTTTCAGGGAAGTCTGGAAATGGAATTATTTAAGCAAAGATCCATTTGAAAGATTCAGAGACCAATCATTCAGCAGAAGTGAATTGGTAAGCCATCATACCACACACTTCATAGTGGTCACAAAACGTCAACCCCACATATTCATGGTTCAAAATCAGCTTGTACCCCAAATCTCTAAAACATTCTCAAGCAAAGGTTACTAAATCAAATCTCACCAACTTATTGCTAACAAACACTACTTGACACAGCCTCACATTTCCTTTCTATGTGCCGATAGAGCCTGAAATGCGATATCTAGATGTCCTAACCCTAAATCTCTCTTTACATAAGCATTGAAATCAAGTCAAAATGCACTTTCCACAGCAACAAACTCCATAAATTTCCAAAACATAAAAGAAATTTCATCACTCAAAACCCCTAATGCATCTTAATCAAATACACCCCACCAAACTTCCCTGAGATAAAACAAAATTCAAAATTTACCCTAGTTGGAAATGTAACACAATTGATTCAATACCTCCATTACTATCCCTCTCAAATTCTCGGAGTGAGTAGGAACAACTTTTCCCACTCTCAGCTGAAAGTCACCCAGTTGGTACTGAAAGCCCTACACATCAATCACAAACATATAACCCATATAACCCAATAAGCCATCACACACACACACACAAAAAAAAAAAACAAAACAAAAAAACAAATTGGAAATCTCTTAACATCGAAATGAAGCGCGACACGGGTCTTGTAAGACTGAAGCTTCTCCATGAGAGTCTGAATCGACGAGTCTGCCTCGAGCACAATGCGCTGCCCTCGGATTATGAAGTAGTACTTGTTCGGCTGCTCCGGCAGTGAAATCCCTAGAAAATCGCGCGGGAAATCGACCGCCATTGACTGTTCTGGTAAAAGTCAATTGTTGTACAAATTTTCACACAAATCATGTATACAAATTCCACAAAATGACAAATTCGAAAGATTAAAAAAAAAAAAAAAAGTGTTTTGAGGGAGTAAGAATGAAAAATGACCTCGGGTGTGGGGTTTGTAGAAGGTGAGGGTGGCTCTCCAGCGGCCTTCTTTGACGCCATTGATGCTCTCGACGCACTGCGAGACTTCGCTCAGGATTTGACTGTTCACAGTGCTTCCTGCATTTGGCTGCCAGTGCAAAACCCTATAGAAAAAATTCGATTTTCAATTTTTTTTCTTTTCAAAAAGAAAATTTTCTTGAGCTTGAAAGAAAAACATTTTTTTTCGTTTTGTTCTTTTTACCATTTGAGTGTCATCTTCGTCTAGTGGAGACTCTGACTGACACAGAGATTCCTCAGAGAACTCAAGGAAGAACAAGACCAGGTTCCTGTCACGTCACAGCCTAGGTTTTTCTCAATTCATTGCTCAATTTGCTCCCCATAGAAAACATTTTCCTAAATATGAATGACAAGAAGTAAGTCGGAAAAAAAAATTAGCACTGGGAGTATGGCCAGAACATGAACATAAAAATAAGTAGAACCAGATACCGAAATTTTATTCAAAAAAGAGAAATGAGTTAAATTAAAAAAAAAAAATTAAAGAAACCGAAAGTTGGGAATGATTATAGAAACTCAAATAAAGATTAAAAATATAAGATTTCTGAATTTCTAAATAATCATAATGAAAAGTTTCTTACCAATAGAACCTTTCCCAAAACCGCTCACTCCGTGAAAGCAAATTGGAAACTGTAAGGATATTCCCAGAACCACTTTTGTTTTCAATTTTTTTTTTTTTTTTCAACATGATTAAAGAAAAAGAAATTAATATTACCTTCATAAATCAAAGCAAAGTAGAACAAAAATAACCGCTCGAGAAATCAATTCCTATTCTTTCCTATGTATACAAGCCTCAGGATCAAATAAGAAAATTAAACTAATCAACAACCCAAATGTTAACCTTAAAAAAGGGATTAAAATCATCTAACAAAAGACCCAAACCGATTCCTAGCTTTATCAACCACAATCACCCAATATCAAACCCATAGAACTTTGTCAACAAAACAATAGTCCATACAAAATACACACTCGGTTTTCCTAAAGAAAACACCCCAAATTACTCTTCGATTCTAGTGGAAAATCATCTCAGAAACACTCCCCATTTGGCCACAACAACTCCTAGCAATTCAGCTAACACAAAAGGAAATCCTTAAATTTAACTAAGGAAATGCTAGAGATTACCTAACGTGACGATTCTGGGTTGCGGGTTTGCTGCCACGTCGCCGGAAGAGCCACTGCTGCACGTCGCCGGTGACCCAGCCACCACGGTACGCCCCTCTCTTCCCCCAATCTCAGCTCTCTCTCAACTCTCGGGTCTCTCTCTCAATCTCTTTCTCGGGTCTGGTCTGGGCAAGGGGAAAACAACCCCTCTCTTTCTCTTCTCCTCTCCTCTTTCTCTTCTTTCTCTCTTTCTCGCGGTCCCCCTATCCCTCTTGTTCTCTGTTTCGCACGGAAAGCTCCCCGCCCCCCCCGCCCCCCCTCTTTGCACAGCTGATAAACTCGGGTGTAGCGAGTGTCGATTATTAAATGGGCCTTTTTGTAGACACAAATTAGACCCAATCATTAAACAATATATATATATAACTCGACTTGCTCGTGAAAGGCTCAATTCACTCGTTAGTGCGACTCGTATAAATTTATTATATATACATATTAATTTAATAAAAATAACTTATATAGTATATTACTCATTATTTATTAAGTAACAAATTAACAATAGTCAATGTATATTAATTATTAAGTATTTCTCAAAAAAAAAAAATTAAATAACAATAACAAATTGGTATACAATATATAATTATATCTATGATTATAAGTATCTATATAATATAATATATAATTGAATGATAAAAGTTAATCATATGGTTATATCTTAAATGACCTAACAATTAATGATAGTTGAAACTTGAATAAACAATTTGAATTATTAATCATATGATTTAATGAAAATCATGATACTTAATCATATTATTCTTATTATCATATCGATTCATATAATTTATATCATATACAAGGACAATGTGATTAGAATAATCCCAAATGAAATGATTAGAATTAGAAATTTAAAAGTGATAATAACAAATTAATAATGCATGTAATGTCCTATAGTCACAAATTAAGTATTGATATTGTTATTTGGAATTTGGAATTGATAGCACGAGGTGTTATTGTTGATAAGTTGATGATAACTTAAGAAAAACCAAAAAAAAAAACAAAAATGATATTATTAATATGAATGAATACAAAATAAAACAGCTTCTTTCACTAAACAGTGAAAACACTTATCATGAATCTTTAATATTGTTAGTGTGAATGTGTAATATCTATAATAGTTTTTTTTTTTTTTTTTTTTTTTTTTTGAAGGTAGTAGACTTTTCACTAGAGAATCACGTTGCTAGAGCAAATTGCTCAAGCAACAGAGTATCACGGATACAATCAGCTGGCTCACGCCAGACTTTATCCTCTACGGGGGTGTTTGCTAAACCCCCCTCACATTCCCCCACATCCCACCACATTATTCACTTCATTTTTTCAAAAAAAAAAAAAAACATTCTTACTTTTATATCAAATCACTCACTTTTTATATCACATCATTTACTTTTTATTACTATTCAAATAAAAAAAATCACTACAAAACAAAATTTTTCACATTTTAATACCACTTTTTCATTTTCCCATATCAATCATTATTTTCTTTTTTATTTTTTTTTTCATGAACAATGTAGTGTGGTGGGGTGTTGTTTAACAAACACCACCTACATGTTTTACAGCATATATTTGGAAAGCAGGTGTGCTACATGGTTCTCTTCCCTTTTCACAAAACTGATCATCTTCCATTGAGTAAACACCTGAAGCTCTATCTTTATATCCTCAACAAGGTGTCCCAACCGACTCCAATCCGTGTCACAATTAACTGCATCAATAATGATCTTTGCATCCCCTTCAAGATGAACGTGTGAAAGTCCCATGTCTTGACACTGCTCCATTGCCAGTAGAGCCGCCATGGACTCAGCTGCCACCGGTGAGAAACTCCCCAGACTAGACTTGCTTCTTGCCGCTATCAGACTCCCCTGAGAGTCCCGAATCACCACTCCGAAGCCCAGCCGCCCAGCCACTGTATCCAAAGAAGCATCCCAATTGGCTTTGACCCAGCTTCGGAGCCACCCAATGATTCAAACCGCCGGTATCTCTGCTATGCATATCCTCCTCCCTTTTGCTCTGGGCTTCTTTAAAATCCTCCCTAGCCCGTGAAGCCTATTGGATCACATGAAGATAAGCATGCTGTTAGAATTTCAAATGAAGATAAAGTCTTAGAAGAAGATAAAGCTACAGATCAAGATAATCAAACAATCTTATCATAATCCTCTTGTAGCAATAGAACACTAAGATTAGATTATATATTTGAATTAGATGTAGATATCTAAACAAATTGTATATCCTATGAGTTTATAAATACAGCAATTGCACTACGTATTTGGTAGGCTGTAAATACATCAAAAACATAAATCTCTATATGGTATCAGAACTTTAAATCAACTAACGTCGTTCATCTACAATGTCTACTTCTAGCTCCTATTCCGCAATTCCTTCCAACCTTCTTCCCTCCTTCCACATCAAACTCACTCGTGACAATCATCCATTCTGGAAAGCACAGATAGTTCCCACCCTTCAAGCCCATGAACTCTTTGGTCATGTTGATGGCTCACTCAAATGCCCTGCCAAAGAATTACTTGATTCCACCTAGGGCTGGCAATTTTGACACGACCCGACAATCCGACACGAACACGACACAAAATTACCGAGTTTGGATTTACCTTAAACGGGTTTGGGTCATAAACGGGTCGACCCGTTTATTTAGTGTTTGACGGGTCGTGTCGCGGATCACCGGCAGATGACCCGTTTAACCTTCTTCTTCTTCTTCTTCTTCTTCTTTTTTTTTAAATAATAATTTTAAGGCATGCGGATGCCAGCTGGTGGAATATTGTTTTTCACGATGAATCATCACGTGAAATGCTGTCTTCTTCCAGTAGTTTTTAACTTTTTCTTTTGTTAATCTCATCACTTGAGTACTAGTTGTGTTGTTTCCCATTTCCCACAACTTGCTCCATTTCTTTTTCCTTTGTTTTTTTTCCTCTCTTTTCTTCCTTTGCCGAGAACCTCGCCCACCCCCATCGGCCATCTCCTATTCTCCATCATTTCTTTTTCTCCTCTTTCTTCTTGCTCCCAGTCCCAGTCCCAGGCTCCCACCTTCTCTCTTTTCTTCCTCTACCGACTACCTCACCTCACCATCGCAATCTCCTTCATTTCTTTTTCCTTTTCTTTTTCTCCTCTTTCTTCTTGCTCCCAGTCCCAGGCTCCAACCTCCCACCTTCTCTCTTTCTCCCTCTCACAGATTTACTCACTCTAGAAATCTCCTTCATTTAAAAATGGGTTTCAAACGTTCGAAGAAATCTCCTTCGGACCAGAGAGAGACGGAGCCGAGAGAGAAAGCAGAGTTTGAAAAAATAAAAAAATAAAATTAAACGGGTCGTGTCTGATTTTGGTGGGTTGACTCGTTAATTAAACGGGTCATGTCTGGGTATACCCAAAACGGGTCGCGGGTCATCACGGGTCGACCCGCCGACCCGTTTTCCAGCCCTAATTCCACCACAGGTATCATGAAGGCAAATCCTACCTATGCCTCCTGGTATCAAAAAGACAAGGTGGTTCTATCCATCCTTATCTCCTCTCTCACCAAAAAGACTCTTGCCCATGTAATTGGTCTTGACAATGCTCGGGCAGTATGGAAAACTCTGGAGCAGCATTTTGCCTCACAATCTCAAGCACGTCTGCTTCAGACTCGAATCCAATTAGCAAACCTCAAGAAAGGTTCTTCCATAATAGCTAATTATTTTCAGCGGGCTCAAAGCCTCTCTCAATCTATGTTTGCTACCGGTCACCCCATTAAAGATGAAGATCTTGTTGCATACATCCTTGCTGGATTGAGCGTGGAATATGATCCACTTGTAACATCCCTCACCACTCGGAATGACTCCATCTCTCTAGGTGATCTCTATGGGCACTTACTATCCCTTGAACTGCATTTGGAACAACACCATACTACAGTTGATTTGTCTATTTAAACAGCAAATGTTGCTCAGCGCAATCAATCTAGCTCTTACAGATCTGGCCGAGGCTCAACAAATTCAACCGGGGGCTATTTTTCGCGAAACTCAAATCGCAGCAGAGGCAGGGGGCATGGCTGTGGCGGACACTCATCTCAGTCATCAGGATCTAATCAAAATGGATCTCAGCGCCTCATCTGCCAGGTGTGTCAATGTCCAGGACACTCAGCTGCCACATGTTGGCACCGATTTGATCATGCGTACCAATGTGACACATCCCAACTTGGTGCTTTTATGGCATCTACACAATAGCCATCTGATCATCAATGGTATCCCAATACTGGTTCCACAAGCCACATCACAAATGACTTGCACAATCTCAACATAAGAGCAGATGAGTACCTTGGCAGTGAACAAATCCGAGTTGGTAATGGCCAAGGTTTGCGTATTCACCATACTGACCTTGCATCTTTTAAATCTCTTCATAATACTTTTTATTTACCTTCATTATTACATGTTCCTGCTATACAGAAAAATTTCATCTCTGTCAATCAATTTACAACTGATAACAATGTGTTTCTTGAGTTTCATCCTCGTTTTTTCTGTGTTAAGGATATCCCCACCCGCCGTCTACTACTTCGCGGCCCGAGTAAAGAAGGGTTGTACCCTTGGCCTTCCAAACACTCCTCTCCTACGTCTGAACTTGCTGCATTCGTTGGTGAGAGAGCCTCGGTAGATCAATGGCACAACCGTCTGGGTCATCCTGCTTTATCCATTGTTCATCAAGTTCTTGCTTAAAATAAGCTGCCCGTTTACTCCTCCAAAGCCACAGCTGTGTGCTCCTCCTGTCAAATGGGCAAAAGTCATTGTCTGTATTTTTCAAATTCGTTGTCTAGGTCTAGTCGTCCATTACAATTATTATTCCTTGATGTATGGGGTCCTTCTCCAATGCCTTCAATCAATAATAATCGATATTATCTCTACATTGTGGAAGACTACAGCAAATATACTTGGCTTTTTCCTATCAATATGAAATTTGATGTTACTCATGTATTTCTAAGGTTCAAAACTATGGTTGAAAATTTTTTCTCATATAACATTGCATCGGTTCAAAGTGACAATGGTGGAGAATTTCTCCCACTTCACAACAAACTCACCTCCATTGGAGTTTCCTATCGTTTTAGTTGTCCTCACACTCATCATCAAATGGGATCCGTAGAACGTAAGCATCGCCATATCGTTGACACGGGCCTAGCTCTATTGGCTCATGCATCGGCACGTATTTCTCTATGGGATGATGCATTTCAAACATCCTGCTACTTCATAAATCGTCTCCCATCCCCTGTCACCAAAAACAAAACACCATTTGATATCCTCTTTCAAAGTCCTCCTGATTATCAATTTTTGAAAATATTTGGCTATGAGTGTTGGCAATTTCTCAACCCTTATAACAGCAACAAGTTCTCTTTTCGATCTCAGTGATGTGTGTTTATTGGTTGCAACAAAAATCATCATGGTTATAAGTGTCTCAACGTTAAATCTGGACGTGTTTACATTGCTCGACATGTCATATTTAACGAATCCTCCTTCCCTTTTGCCACTTTCACTCCATCAAAATCAGCTCCTTCTCCAACTGTTATCATTCCTCCTATACCTTCAAGTAGCATTTCTGCAGACTCCACATCTGCCATGTCTGAGCCTGTCGTCAACTCCAATCAAGATATACCCTCCCCACTTCCATCTCCCCCATCTGTTGCTTCCTCGGACTCTCCATCACTGCCGGTGGCTCCGCCACGTGTTCACCCAATGACCACACGCTCACAAAATCAGATTTACAAGCCCAAGTCATTTTTTGATGGAACTGTGCAGTATCCAGCCCCAACGGCCTTAACTGCATCTCTCTCTAAGTCTGAAGTTGAGCCCACCTGCTTCTCAAGTGCAGTAAAATATCCTAAATGGAAAATAGCCATGAATAAGGAGTTTGATGCCCTTCTTCAAAATGGAACCTGGACACTTGTTCCCGCTTCTCCCTCTATGAACATTGTTGGGTGCAAATGGTTGTTTCGCATCAAACGGAAAGCTGATGGTAGTATTGAGCGATACAAAGCCAGGTTAGTTGCCAAGGGGTTTCATCAACAACCTGGAATAGACTTTGATGAAACGTATAGCCCGATTGTCAAACCAATAACCATACACACAGTGTTAACCATTGCCATGACAGCTGGCTGGCCTATACATCAAATTGATGTAAGCAATGCATTTTTACATGGGGTTCTTCAAGAAGATGTTTACATGTCACAGCCACCTGGGTTTGCTCATCCAAAATTTCCCAATGCTATTTGCAAGTTAAGCAAAGCTTTATATGGCCTTAAACAGGCACCTCCAGCCTGGTTCTCTCGTCTAAGCACAAGGTTACATGAGCTGGGATTTCACGGGTCGAAGTCAGATTCATCTCTGTTTATACTTCGCAACTCTACACTAGTTATTTATGTCTTAATCTACGTTGATGACATTATAATTACTAGTCCTAACCGTGGTGCTATATCTTAGCCAATACAGGA
The DNA here is from genome assembly GCF_965113065.1 of Corylus avellana. NCBI lineage: Eukaryota > Viridiplantae > Streptophyta > Magnoliopsida > Fagales > Betulaceae > Corylus > Corylus avellana. The sequence continues at coordinate 4,061,498 of NC_142493.1, read as the reverse complement.
TCTTAACTTTGAATTTGCTCTAAAAGATTTTGGGCCTTTTCATTTCTTTTTAGGTGTTGAAGCTACATGGGAACATGGAGGTCTTCGACTATCTCAACAACGTTACATCAGTGACTTGCTCAACAAAATCAATATGTCACAAGCCAAACCAATTGGCTCTCCAATGTCGCCATCTGCACTATTGAGCAAATTCATGGGCACCACCATGACTGATCCATCTCTATACAGGAGCACTGTAGGATCCCTCCAGTACCTCTCTTTGACACGGCCAGGGCTTTGCTGTAAATAAAGTCTCCCAGTTCATGTAGAATCCTAGAGATGTTCACTGGTCTGCTGTAAAAAGAATATTACGGTACCTAAAGGGCTCTTTTGACCATGGTCTTTATATTCACAAGAAATCTACATCAGCCTTTGTTGCATTCTCTGACTCTGACTGGGCAGGATGTCCAGACGACAGACGCTCAACCTTAGGGTATTGCATCTTCCTTGGCAGAAACTTATTGACATGGAGCTCCAAGAAACAGCCCACTGTATCTCGTTCAAGCACTGAATCCGAGTACAAGGCCCTTGCAAACACAGCCACTGAACTAATTTGGTTGCAGTCTCTCTTTGGTGAACTTAGAATACCCCTTTCACATGCTCCTATCCTCCATTGTGATAACATTGGTGCCACATATCTCACATCCAATCCTATATTTCATGCTAGAACGAAGCACACAGCGATTGATTATCATTTTGTTAGGGATAGAGTCGCAACAAAACAGTTGGAAGTCCAGTTCTTATCCAGCAAAGACCAAATAGCAGACATTTTCACCAAGCATCTTGCAACTCTACGGTTCACTCTTCTCAAAACCAAGCTTAATGTTCAACCATCCACGTTGAGCTTGAGGGGGCGTATTGGATCACATGAAGATAAGCATGCAGTTAGAATTTCAAATGAAGATAAAGCTACAGATCAAGATAATCAAACAATCTTATCATAATCCTCTTGTAGCAATAGAACACTAAGATTAGATTATATATTTGAATTAGATGTAGATATCTAAACAAATTGTATGTCCTATGAGTTTATAAATACAGCAACTGCACTACGTATTTGGTAGGCAGTAAATTCATCAAAAACATAAATCTCTATAAAGCCAATTGTAGAAGAACTTTTGGATGAGAGACAGTTCCACCATGCAAGACTTCGTTCCTTCTCATCCATATACGCCTGGCCAACCCAGCAAAAAGGGCCATCTCCTCTTGGTCACATTTATGAAGCATTCCTTCTACAACCTGCATGAACCCCGGGCCAGTAAAATGGCACTTCTGAAATTTTACAGAGCCCATGCCTCATACGTCCATTGCTGCAGGACACTGCCATAATGTATGAAAACCGGTCTCCACCATGAAGCCACAAAGCAGGCACACTGGGTTTTTAATGATTTTCCTTTTGAGCAGATTCTCACGTGTGGGAAGAATATTCTAGCATGCTCTCCAGAGAAAATTTTTCTCAGCATTCAAGATTGGCAAAGCCCACACTTTTTTCCAAACCTCATCACTTTTACAAACTGAGGAATTCTCGGCAGCGGCCCGACCTGTAATCTCCTTTTCAATGTGATAAGCGCTTTCAACAGAAAAAATCCCATTCGGGGTGCCCCTCTAGATTATGGTATCAGCTTGATTTAGTGCGACTAATGGGGATTGTTTGTATCAATTGCACCTCTTCCATAGAAAAGATCCTCTCCAGCAAGTGAACATTCCACACATGCAAATCCTCATCAAAAAGCTCTTTCACGTACAGTGGCTTCCGAACTAAGGACCGAAATAGGAGAACAAACGCGATATGCATTAGGGAGCCATATATCCTTCCATATCCGAGCAGTTGAACCATTCCCAATCCACCAAATCAATTCCTCCTTAAGCAAATCTCCACCGTCCGATTTTGATTTATAATTTTTATACTAATTGCAACCATTGATTTGAGAATATGGGGATAAAGTTGTAAAGCACTTCAAGGAGGAGAGGAAATAATGTAATGTTTTAATTATTAATGAGATTGATATTTTGTAAGTAATCCAATAGCTTAAATTTAATCTTGGAATATATGATTATATTGAAGGGCAAAGATCAGACACTACAACGATTTCAATTGAATGCACACTTAGGGAAACAAATCTAAAACCGCTTCGATTCTCATTTACTTATTCATAGGCAGAAGAAGCAAATCTTACCTTGGGCGAAGGTAAATTCCTCCCAATTACCAATAGTGCCCAAGTCTAACAACCATTGGTACTAGGACAAATCCTTGTCTTCCATGTTAAAAAGAAAATGCAATTTGCAACTTATGTTGTTCTGGTGTTTGGTAGTAGACAAAGAATTGGTGAGCTCTATGTAACCAACCAGTTCTAGTGACTACAAAAAAACTACTATTTTCTGACGTGGTAAACAGTACATAATTTTTGCCACGTCAGCATTTTCTGACACTCCAAATTGGTGCGTCAGAAATTTCTGACGTATCATTTCTGACGCACTAGTATGATACGTCAGAATTTTCTGACGCACCACTTTGGTGCGTCAGAAATTTTTGACTCCCCAAACTGGCGCGTCAAAATTTTCTGACACTCCAAAATTGTTGCGTTAAAAAATTCTGACGCACCAAATTAGTGCGTCAGGAAAAAAAAAAAAAAAAAAAAAAAAAGTCCGAAATTTTGAAAATTTTCTCTCTTCTTATTTTCCCTCCACTTTTTTCCTCTTTTTATTTTTCCCTCATTTATTTTTCCCGCACTCTCTCTCCCTCCTCATTCATTTATTCTTCCCTCCTAATTTCCCACGGCATATTGAAGAAATTAGGCAGAAGAAGGAGAACAAAAAGTAAAGGAGAAGAGAGGAAGAAAAAGAAAGGGAGAAGAGAAGAAGAAGAGAAGCTGACAGAAGAAAAGAAAGGGAGAAGAGAAGAAGAAGAAAAAAAAAAAAAAAGAAGAGAAGAAGAAGATCGAGGAAGAAGATGGTGCAGAGATCGCACCATCTCGATCTGCACCATGGTGTGCAGAGATCGATCTTTGCACACCATGGTGCAAAGATGGTGCGATCTCTGCACCATGGTGCAGCGCACGGCTGTAGAAAATAGCTGTGTTTCTCAACACAGCTATTTTTGATCTGTGTTGAGAAACACAGATCTGCACGGCAGCGTGAGGGAGCTGCCGTGTAGAGGAATTCCCAACAAAAAAAAAAAAATTTAAATTAATAAATTTTTAATTCAAAAAAAAATTCCAGAAAAAGAAAATAATTTTTTAATTTTCTGATGCGCGTCAGAAGTTCTCACACGTCAGAAAATTCTGACGTGTCAAATTTGAAACGTCAGAAAATAATTTCTGACGTGTCACAATTTAACACGTCAAAAATTTCTGACGGGTTGAAACTTGACACGTCAGAAATTTTTTATTTCTGACACTTATAATGTTCACGCGTGAAACACGTCAAAGAAGCCCCGTCAGAGACATTTTTTGACGTGTCAAACTACCTGACACGTCAGAAAAAATTCGTCAGAAAAAATACAATTTTTTGTAGCGAGTTCTAGTCAAAATTTTAGAAGAGGACGACCAACTCTTGATACTCTATTTGACCTGCCTGCTGAAAACTGTTCAAAAAGTGTCTAAACGAAAATAACCACAAAGACTCTCTAAAGACCACTTGAGTATCATAACCTAAGACAACTAGTCGAGTAAGTTTAACTAAGAATAAACAACCGACCCATATCGCACAACATGGGCTATAACCACCAAATGGCCGAAGGTGCCCCCAACTAAGCAACCCACTAGGCAAAAACAACTCACCAAATTAATAACTAAAGCAATTAATGAGAATAGACATCCTAGTATTCAAACAAGACTTTGTTGAGTCAAATCTTAACTACCAAATGAATGTTAGAGCCACAGATGAGCGACGTGTGGCACTCCCATATCCATTGGTCCGAGATATATATGAATTAAAGTTTGCAGATGGCTTTTAAAAAAAAAATTATTTCTGAATAATAGTGAAAGAGTATTATTTCTTTCATCACCGCTAACTGCCCCAACTGTTGTGACGAATCATATAAATGTTCTCAAATGGTTGAGTCGATCCATTTTCACAATACGTGGCGGACCCTGTTTTTTTTTCTTTTTTTTCTTTTTTCTTTTTTTAGTGTAGATATTTGCAATTTGTCCAAAAATTATGTTGTAGCATCTCACATTATTTGGGTGTAAAAAATGGAATGTTCTTTTTAAATGGTACAAGACTTTTTAAGGTAAATTTAAAATTAAAATTATATAGATAGTTTAAAATAAATAATATCATATCACTTGGAGCTGGGACTGTTACATGTGTATTCTTATAATTGCATTTACTACTGTTTTTCTTTGTTTAGCCTGTTTTAGACAAAAAATAAATAATAAATAATAAATAATGCATGAGAATTTACAAAATTACATAAAGATGATGATAGAGGTCATTTTGATTTTTCAGGATGTTGTCAGAGTCAAGCATGCATATATACTGTAGAAATAATGAGAGAGAGAGAGAGAGATTTAATTAGATGCTGATATAAATCAAATGTCAAGATGTCTAGTAGGAATGAAAGCTAAAGATCTTTTGTGGTTGGACTTTTGGATTTTTCTACTTTAAGTGTAAGTGTAGAAAATCTAATTTATTTTGTTATTGGTTTTAATTTCTAGTCTTTGTGGGATCCATAGTTTTTCTAGTCCCGTTAATTTTGATACAATTTGTCCAACTTCTTTTGTCTATTTTTGTTCCTGCTTGGCGTTTTTTTAATTGGGATAGGTATTCTTTACCTCCTGCCGGCCTTCAAATGCTACAAAAACTCTACTTATTTTGGCACAGAGGGACAAAGAGGTGGTAATCAGTTACCTAAACTTCAATCCCATGAACCAATCCAAGATTGTGTCTCTGCATTCACTCTTCTAAGCGACCTAGATTTCACTCCCTTGAAACCAAGCTGAGGCTCTTCCACAGTACCCGATCAAGTTAAAGGAAGGTTAGAGAACGGTTCACCCGTGAGATTTGGCGGAGCCACTCCGACGTTCAAGTTAGTAGGTATATGGCATATGAGTGTTTTGGCCAGTGACGAATCTAAGAATTTATTTTAGTATGGACAAAAATAAAATAATAAAATATAATAAAGTTGCAGCATGCGGAAGACAACTCATTGCCCAGACACGAGAACTTTCATCACAAGCATTACAGAACAGAATCATGGCGTAATAGCAGCCAACTGAACAAGCAAAAAAAAAAAAAAATGTTGTAGCCTAGTAGGTAAAAAGTAGTGTAAACACCTTCTATATTTCCTTCAGTTTACTCTGATTTTTGAGCTGTAATTTGAGCTAGACTGAGTTTTATAGGGCTAAAAGTGTCAAAGATATGAAATTTGGGTTTGTTTTACGGGAGCTAGTAGAAAATTTGGGCATAAAAATTTTTAAAACAAAAAATTTGGCAAAAGCATAGCTAAGGATTAAATTACATACATGTGGGGTTTCACTCAGGTTTTTTATATAGACCGACACCCTCTTATGGTTTGAAGACTTTCACCAAGAATTTGGTTACCTAATGTGGAGATTACCTCCTCAATCTATTAGGAGGGGTAGCATGGAGTGGGTGTGCATTAGCTAAGCTAGCATTCCTTAAGTACACTCAAATCCTTGTGACTAGTTGGACTTATATGACATCAATATGGCCTACAATCTTTCGTATTGTTGGAGGTTAGCTGGGCCCTCCCAAAGACTCATCGGAATTTAAGCCCTACAATAGCTCTCCCCTAACTTTTCTTGGTCAATTAGTCATTAGTGTGTTAATCAAATCATGAAAATTTGAAATGAGTGCAAACTCTACGCTCGTTAGTAGATTTTTCCTAAACCACAGCAGTACTATAATGCACAATCTATCATATGGGATTTTGTGATGTATTGATGACTCTAATAAGGAGATCAAAATGACTGATCCGAGATATATATGAATTAAAGTTTGCAGATGGCTTTTTTTAAAAAAATTATTTCTGAATAATGGTGTGAAGAGTATTATTTTCTTACATGACTCCTAACTGCCCCAACTGTTGTGACGAATCAAAAATAAATGTTCTCAACCAATTGAGTCGACCCATTTTCACTATATATCCTACAAACGTGGCGGACCCTCTGTCTTTTTTTTTTCTTTTTCTTTTTTCTTTTTTTTTTTGTTAAAAAAAAAGAATTTAGAAAACAAGAAAACCTCAAAATTTCAACCGGAAAAGGTAGGATAGATATTTGCAATTTACCCAAAAATAGTGTTGTGGCGTCTCACATTGTTTGGGCGTGAAAAAGAAATATGCAGATAATGCTCTTTTTAAATAGCACAAGATTTTTTTAGGTAAATTCAAAAATAAAATCACATGAACAATCTAAAACGGACAATATCATACTACTTGGAGCTGTCGTTACAGCTGTACTCTTAATTGCATCTACTAGTGTTTTTCTTTGTTTTGCCATTTTTTAGACAAAGAAAATGAAAAAAATAATAATAAAAAAAACAAAAAAGTTCTGCATGAGAATTTACAAGATTACATAAAGATGATGATAGAGGTCATTTTGGTTTTTTAGGATGTCGTCTGAGTCAAGCATGCATATATACTGTAGAAATAATGAGAGAGAGAGATTTAATTAAGATGCTGATATAAATCAAATGTCAAGTACGAATGAAAGCTAAGGATCTTTTGTGGTTGGACTTTTGGATTTTTCTACTTTAAGTGTTAAGTGTAGAAAATCTAATTTATTTGCTTCTTTTTTTTATTATTGGTTTCTCTAGTCTTAGTGGGATCCATCGTTTTCTAGTCCCGTTAATTACAATTTGTCCAACTTCTTTTGTCTATTTTTGTTCCTACTTGGCGTTTTTCTAATTGGGATAGGTATTCTTTACCTCCTGCCAGGCTTCAAATGCTACAAAAACCTTACTTATTTTGGCACAGAGAGACAAAGAGGTGGTAATCAGTTACCTAAACTTCAATCCCATGAACCAATCCAACACTATCTGTCTCTGCATTCACTCTTCTAAACTACCTAGATTTCACTCCCTTAAAACAAAGTTGCGACTCTTCCACAGTATCCGATCAAGTTAAAGGAAAGTTAGAATGGTTCACCAGTGAGATTTGGTGGAGCCACTCTGATGTTCAAGTTAGTGGGTGTATGACATATGAGTATTTTGGCAAAGCGTAGCTAAGGATTAGATTGCATACATGCGAAGTTCACTCAAGTTCTTTATATTGACTGACACCCTCTTATGGTTTGAAAGACTTTCGCCAAGAGTTTTGTTACCTAATGTGGAGATTTTCTTTCTCAATCTATTGGATCGGGCCTTTGACCATCTCATCTTAAAACCAATTGATGTCCAGTGAGAGAAGCCAAATCCTTTTATGGCATTTGAAATCGTACCATGCAAGACATGTTTTTAGAGCCGTCCAAGTAAACAAAACGGCATTATTGAACCTCAACACAACCTATTAGGAGGGGTAGAATAGAGTGGGCATTCGGTTAGCTAAGCTAGCATCCCTTAAGTGCACTCGAATCCTGGTGGCTAGTTAGACTTATATGACGTCATGCCATCAATGACCTGCATTCCTTCGTAATGTTGGAGGTCAACTGGGCCTCCCAAGACCCATCATAATCTAAGCCTTACAATAGCTCTCCCCAACTTTCTTTGGTCAATTGGTGTGTTAATCAAACCATGAGAATTTGAAATGACTGCATGTTCTGATCTCATTAGTAGATTTTTCCCGAACCCACTAGTAGCCGAGCCCTCCCAAGACTCATCGGAATCTAAGCCCTACAATAGCTCTCCCCCAACTTTCCTTGGTCAATTGGTATGCTAATCATTAATGAGAATTTGAAATAAATGCATGCTCTACGCTCGTTAATAGATTTTTTTCTCGAATCCACGGGTAGCCGGGCCCTCCAATTGACTACCATGTCAATACTATAATGCACAATCTATCATATGGGATTTGGTGATGTATTGATGACTCTAATAACGAGATCAAAATGACTGAAGCTCATAACAATCGTATCTGAGATTAACAATACCACTCCAAGAGAGATTCTCTAGGCACTGGAGAACAAAGAAAAAAAGAACAAAACAAAAGGGTCAAAATGTTGCGTGTGGTTAATTTTCTTCCTTAAAAGACCAAAGCAATGGACACAACCAAAACTGGCAAAGGGAGAAAAACTAAATTGACCGAAACAAACTTGAAAGAAAACCTGGAAGCCACGTTGATGGGTATATATGCAGTGGATCAAAGGACAAACAGATGGGGATTGGGCATAATACATGCAGATGCAGGGGAAGTACTTTGAGAGAGAGAGGGAGAGAGAGGTGGGTTGGTGGTGCTCGTAAAGGTTGTTAATGCTGGTTTGTCTCATGCATTGGCTTCTTTCTATTAGAGTCCTGTCCTAGCTAGACGGTCAGACCACCCTTTTTCTCACTCTATAAAACCCGTGGGGAACTTTTAGTACCATCGCTAAAAGGCTGTTTGTGAACCTGTCCCCTTCCTCCAATGGAGGGGTCCATTTCTTGTCCCTCCTCACTCTTCACATGTACATACTATGCAACCAAGACTCGTAGTTCAAATAAATTTTAGGTTGTTCGACCATTTATTTAAACGGGTACCATGAAAAAGAAAATGCTTACAACAAATAAATGAATTAGCCCCCTCCATTTCTTGTCCCTCCTCACTCTTCACATGTACATACTATGCAACCAAGACTCGTAGTTCAAATAAATTTTAGGTTGTTCGACCATTTATTTAAACGGGTACCATGAAAAAGAAAATGCTTACAACAAATAAATGAATTAGCTCAGGAATATATATATATATATATATATATAAAATAAAAAAATAAAAAATTTACTTTAGACTCATGAACTACTACGCGTTTTGAGAAGACCTCACAAAATTAAAAAACTCTCAATTTACACCCGATAAACTTTCAATTCAATCAATTTACCCCCTTCATTAGTTTTAGCCGTTAACTTCTAATGAAAATGCATAAAAAGACTCAATTACCCTTCAATTTTCTCTCTTTTTTTTAAACAAAAGAAATTAAGAGTAAATTTGGAATTTTGTAAAAAAAAGTCAAGGAATAAAAACGTTTGAAATCTTATGGATGAAGTAAATTGATTGAAATTGAAAATTCAATGGTGTAAATTGAGAGTTTTTAAATTTTATAATAATCTTCTCAAAACAAACCGTAGTTCAAGGATTTAATGTGAAGTTTTTCTTTAAAAAAAATAATGATAATACTAGTTTATGTATTGTATACTATGTTCCTGCAGTGCAGGCTGTGCAGGAAATTTGATGAAAACGTAGTTCTTCTCATATATATATATATATATATATATATATATATACAGCCTGGAAATGGGGCCCGACCTTGACCAATCTTGTACAAAATGGCAGCCACATCTTTGTGGCCCCATTTTACCCTGCTTGAAGCCATAAGTGCTACAATAATACAAAGCTCCTCGGGGCGTATATGAAGAAAATTTGCATGCATTGGCTCACAAACAAAAGAGAGGAAAAAAGGAGGGTCTCCAGCAATTCGAGCAGTTATAGTGAGAGAATTTACGTGGAATCCAGTTATTCAAATAAATTTTAAACTGTTTGGCCATCTATTCTAACAGGTAAATTACATAATCGAATTATCTTCTGTTTATTTGAACTGAAGAGTAGCTGGTTCCTTAATTTTTAAGGGCAAAATTATTTTAAAATAAAAATTAAGGAACTAGCTCATTTTCAGTTTATTTGAACTAGAGAGGATTCGAGATTTCATAGATTTCACATAATTTTTCTCACAATAACTACTCAAATTGCTAGCAATCCAGCCAACTAACTAGGATTAGAATCCCCTACAATTTTTTAAAAATATATATAAAATCTCAAATTATGAAATTTAGGTTGTTTTTAGGCCTTGAAATACTTCGAAAATGTCACATATCAAAAAAGATGACAATTTATCAAGATTAGAAGAAAAGAAAAAATTTCCTATCTCCAAGAAGTAGCTCAATTGGCTGGAACCACGCCTAATAAAGCGGAGGTCACTAGTTCGAATTCTCCCCTCTTGTGCGGACATAAAATAAAAAAAATAAATAAAAATAAAATCCTCCCAAAATACTTTTTATTCACTTTTGCAGAGACGTTTATTGTTTAGAAAATTAAAAAATAATTTTTGGTTTAAAATTTTTTTACAACATTGAGAACAAAAACTAGATTAAAATATACTTAATTCTCAACGGTAACATGCCACATTTTTTTATATAGGATGATTTTTTAAGCGTTTCGATGCTAAAAACGATCTAAATTCTATAATTTAAAATTGTAGTAGATGATAATCCAATTCACTATTGTGCAACCCTATCCAAGAAAAAAACACCATATCAAAGGGTTTGGGTAGGTAAGATTAGTAAAGGAGAAAAAAGAGAAAAATCCTGATGTAACTAGACAGATGAAAAGGTGCATAGGAGAGAGCACCTGAAGAATGGTGAATGGTGAATGGCTCATCAAAAGGAACAAAAAAATAAAAGGAAAAACAATGAGAAAATGACGCTCAATAAATGCCAAGGCCAAGTTTAGGGTGTGTTCAGTCGATTTTCAAAAAAGGGGTTTGCTTTCATGCACATTAATAAAAAAATCAACGTATTTTCGAAGGATGAAGTACACCATGGAGCATATGCACCATAAAGTCCAAACAATAAAAGCACTATTACAATATGTTTTACCAAATCTTTCCAATTATAGGATTAGTAGCATCTATTTCACATGCAAAAACAGTAATCTATGCCAGGCTATTCACATTCTATCAAAAATTGCATGGCGGTTCAAAAGTTTTATTTCTAACTACGTCAGGTCAGTAGATATAATAGTTTTTGAGAAATCGAGGTTCCACCTCGACCCAACATTGTATTTTTTTTGCTTTTTTTATTGATTGCTTAATTAAACGGTGTCGTTTTTATCAGCCAAGAAACGAAACAACGCTATTTTAGATGCATATATAATGCATCGCATTCTCAACCCTAAATCACTTTCACAATTTCACACTTCCACTTGGAAACAATTTAAACAACCCTCCTCAAGACATCACATTCTCTTAGTCTTCAATCATCAACCGTTAACCCATTCCACGTATTGTCCATCTCCGTTACCACCAAGTCACCATCTTGGCGGTGATGATTAATTATAGTAATGCTATTTGTCGGAAAAAGTCGATAAAACTATTTACTCCCCCACCTATGGACACAACAGTAAGCGAAAATTCCTTTCTCAACCCTGAGTTATCAAACTCCCAACCCTAGCTCCTTATTAATCCACCATGACAAATGAAAATGAATTTGGACACTTCTACAAGGCAATATAGCTCTTTTTGTTTAGGTGATTCTTCTAGCCTTTCTAGGAGCAAGGCTAAAAAAGGGTGGCATCATGTGAAGTGATCCAACGGCCACAAGAAGACTGAACTACAAAATTATCAAGCAAGGGGTTCTAAGGCAGAGATATTTTTGGTTTCTTATTCCCGTACAAGCTCCAAGGTGATGTGACGTCTAGTGGCACCCCACCCACACCCATCAAATCAAATCTTTGCCTCAGTCCAACTAGTACCACTGCTCGGCCTCTTTACAGCTGGACGGCCCCGATTGATTCTACCTCTCTGTCTCCCATCACCCCCTCCACTCACATCCTTTCCCTCCAAATCCCATCTCTCTTGCCTTTTCACTTTTCACTTCCTCTTAAGTCTTACGTGGCATCTACCCGTCATCCCCACGTCACGCTCCTCAGACTTCTCACTCCCCAATACGCATTGTCTAATCGACACGTGGGTCCCTCCCTCCCAACATATTACTCTACTTCATCGGTGTAATTTCATGAACTCCCAAGGACAACCTAGGGAAAATGAAAAATAGTAATTTGTCCAATTTTATAATTAGCTCCTTCTAAACAAATATTATTTCACGATCCCATTTTGTATTTTTATTATTTTTATTTTTTTAATTTACTATCAATTCCATCTGATACAAACTGTAATAAAAAGACAAACAAATGTGTTGTTTAAATAGATTTTAGATCCTCGTTCGACATCTACGGATTTGAGACTACATGTACTGCAACCCACTCACACTGTACTTCCTGTCGGGCACGTGGCACAGACCCACTGGGCCATTAATAAAAAATCAAGCACTAACCAATTCCTATCCCGAAATTACCCGCACACATCAACTACAAATTATTTACAAATACAAGGGTATTTTTGGACAGCTTGAGATTGATAATAAACACTGATAAACAGTTCGGACCCCTCTAGTTTCTTGCATGCAGAGAGATGATTGAATAAAAGCGGATTGGGAATAATTGAGACATCATTGATTCATTAGACCGTCACAATAGAGACAAGAGTGTGCGTACATCTTTTTTTCATTGACCAAAATGCCCATAACAAAGTAGCAAAATGCCCCCAGCCTGGACTTCCTCCTCAATTCATGTATTTTTATAATATATGATCGATAAATAAATATGAAATAAAAATTTAGAAAAATCCCTCTTCCCTGGCTAAAACAACCTCCCTGCAATCCTGACCGTCCATCTCTTATAATAGAAACGACAAAAAAAAAAAAGAGAACTTTAATGACGATTAAATTAAAAAAAAAAAAAAAAAAAAAAAAAAAAAGAGACCTCTCTTTCTCTGACAAAAGGAGTGAAAAGAGAGAGAAATACGGCTGGATAGGGGGACTTATCTACCGCTGCTGTACATCCGGGGCAGAGGATCGTAGCCGCTTGAAAGGCGGCTCGGCTTCGGCTAAGCCAGTGGAGCCGGGGTTCTCGGAACGCGTGTCGCAGCTCCCACAGGCAGCGGCGTCGAGCACGCCTATGGGGCTGGGAGGCGGCGCCGGCTCGATTCTCTGGTCTTTATGGACGGCGGCGGGACACGTGTCGATCAGATACTCCTGCATTAGTTGGAGACAGCTTCTCACCATTTCCTGTACCAAAAAACAAAAAAGGCGTAAAAAAAAAAAAAAAAAAAAGCCCCCAAAAAAAAAAATTACACAGCTTTCTATGCTCACTCTTCGAATTTCTCACAAGAAAAAAACAAACATTTATTCACAAAACGACCCAAGTAAAATAATAAAACTATACTCAGACCACAGAAAAATACTTTGTTTACTCTCTCGTGGAAAACCACTGGCATTTTGCTATCGACCACCGGCGAATCAGAACCTTCAGCAGTGGCACAAAGCACGGCCGCTGCCGCTACTGTCGATGGCGCGAAACCCAAGAAATCGATCGCTGAAATATAATCAATAAAATTTAAACTATTAGCAATATTATAAAATATGTTTTGAACGAAAAAAGAATACCAATAGAAAAATGGACTTGGGTGCGGGTTCGGGTTTGGATTACCACGGGTGGTGCTGAGAATGAGATCCGAAGAAGCGTAGAAGACCCGGTTGAAGAGCTCCGGTGAAGGAGTAGAAGAAGAAGATGGGAGCTTGGAGATGAAATAATCGAGGAAATCGAAGGGCGTGACGGAGCGTAATCTCCAATTGAGAATGGTCATGACCGAGAGCTCCATTCGCTGGACTGTACTCGGGGCGAACACGAATTCCGGGTCGGATACTTGGAGGTCCAGAAGCAGTGGGACCTGGGGCTCCTCCATTTTCGCCGCCAAAGACAAGCACGCCACCGATAGCAGCTGAAACGGCCACCCATTTGGTAGCTGAAAAGGAAAAGAGAACAAAAACGAGCAAAGCTGACACTTTTAGATATTTTCTCGGAAAATCTGAAACTTTTTTCCTGGAAAATTATCATACCAGCAGAGAATGCGAGGAGAGAAAACGGTCCAAGTAGTTCACCGAGAGCAACGCCGTTACTGGTCTGAAGCGATAGTACGCGTGCACCTGTCACACGTACAAAAACCAATCCGGAAAAATCAAAACGAAAATACGTATACGTATACATGTACGTATTTTGGTATGTGGGTGATAAAGTGCGTACCTTTAAGATCCAGTTGATGGAGTCTTGGCGAGCGGTGATGTCGATCGAGCGGTCACGGCAGCGTCTGAGGTAGTCCGGGTGGGGCGCGTGGTGGGGCTCCGAGTCGATGAGCAAGGAAACGGTGGACTCATCGTACGGCGGAGAATCGGCGGAGAGCGACGTCGGAGGATAGTGGGAGATCCACGTGTCGGCTACCCAGGAGGCCACTTCGCCGGCGTCTTCGCCGCAATATAGGCTAGCACCGGCAGCGGAGTAGTCCGGTGAAAAAGACATTTCCACCACGGAGAGAGTAAGAGACTAGCGGAGAGTTGACTGCGGCGACGGCATTGGTTACGGCGGTGCGACGGAGACGGCTCTCACTGGTTGGAGTACTGGTGGGTTTGCTCATGGCTCGCTTGTGTTTGGGTATAGCATAGTCTTTATTGCATCTCTCTCTCTCTCTCACCCTCAAAAATTCTCTTTTTATTTTATTATTACTATTATTTTTATTTTTATTTTTATTTTTGGATCATTTTACTTTGTTCTTTGTGTCGTTTTAACTGTCTTTTCTTTGTGTCGTTTTAACTGCTAAGTAAATATGGCTCATAATTTTAAATACAGTAAAAATATATATATATATATATATAAAATAATTACACACCCAAATGAGCTCATAGTTTATATATATAATTTCTTATTGTTATTTTTTAAAAATTATATAATTAAGTTTTTTTATACATAAATCTTTAAAATGGTAATAATTCATTTCCCGGTTTACATTTTATTTTATTGCATTTAACTATATACTTTACCGTATAACAATATATAAAAATATAATAGAAATGATAAAATAAATCTTCCCCTCACAAAATCCTCTGTTTATATGAAAGGTGATAATCTATTGGTGGTGGTATTGACAAACGAGGAGATGTCGCGTGGAACAGAGGTATTATATGCTTGTGCAGCTGTGAGCTTTTAATGTCCATTCGAGGTGGTCATCTTTTTCTTTTTTCTTTTAAATAATTAGTAAGGAAAAAAAATAAGTTTGTAATAGTGGTATATTTCTCGCTGGTTTACATGAAACAGTAATGCTACGTCTTATTTTACTCTCATTTTATTAAATTAAACTTAGATTGATTTATTTTTAAGAGGTAGTTCAATCGATTGGGACTACGTCTAATGAAGCAGAGATAACTAGTTCAAATTCTTCTCCCCACTCTTGTGTGAACATGTCAAAAAAAAAAATTGAAACTAATTTAATAACCGATGAATACTGTCATATTATTTTAGTATTTTAGTTAAATATAAATGTTTTTGAAAAAAAAAATTCCCTCATGGGGGATATGCATTTAAGAGTAGGAATCTTGTTGGCAGCTTAATAAATTGAATAGTGGTCAATTATTTATGGGTGTTAATATGTAGAATGTAATATTGATGGAAGATTTTGCTTTTTTTCCCACCAAAGAAAAAGAATTCCAAAAACCTAGAATTCCAAAATTGTCAACTTTTACCACAAATTTGAACGAATTTATATGCAGGGACTCAACAAATGTGGCAGAATTTTTTTTTTAAGATAGAAATTTTCTTCAAATCGGTTTGAAGGAAATATTCTCAAACTCATGTAAAATAGTGTCAAGTGTATCTAAACATTTAAAAAGCACATTAAATTTAGTCTAAATTAATAAACTACTATTAATGGGGTTAAAAATTTAATGTGTTTTTTAAATATTTACAGACACTTGACACTATTTTACATAGGTTTGAGAATATTTCCTCCAGACTAGTTTGAAGGAAATTTTTTTTTTTTTTTTTCCAAATTTAAGACTATATGGTAAAAGATATTAAAAAAGAACATAATATTGACTTTTATCCATATACTCTATAGCTTTGACTTGAGATATTCATGCCAAATTTCAAGAGCTAGCTTGTTGACCATGTATAGTAATTTGAAGACTTTTTTAAAAAAATAATAATAATAATAAAATAGAATGTTTTATTAAGTTAATTTTTTTTCAAATTCTAGTCATTATTTTCAAGTTAAATTATTAAAATATTATCATATTAATGTTTATGGATCTTGATCCTTGTATAATAACAATAATCTTTGTTTGAAAGTATCTTCTCCTTCTCTTTTTATTTTCTTTATTTTAAAACAAAAATATTAACAAATAACTCAAAACACAAAATACTCGAAAAGCACCAAACATCATTTTCACTTTTATGTTAAAACAAAACTTCGAAAAAGCATTAACAAACAAAGCCATTAATAATGTCGCCACATCCCATGCCAAACTGGTTTTAATAATATTATACTCTCAATTATTAAATATTATTACTTATCCAAAAAACTCAAGTATTATTAGTCCGTTTAATAACCCTTTTAAGGTCTCTTTTTGGGGTTAACCAATTTTGACCCCTTTTTGCTTCTTTTTAAAACGTACATTCTATCATTTTTTATAAGGGTTAAATACCTCAAACCCCCCTAGGGTTTCTTAACTTTATTTTTTCTTCCTTGGGGTTTCATTTTTATCACAAGAGGTACCTGTGGTTTTGATAAATGATAAAGTTAGTCCATCCATTAGTTGACCGTTAGGATTGACATGTAGACCAATCAGATGCTGACATGTGGTACCTACTTAATTTTTTAAAAAAAATTAAAATAATGTTAAAAAAAGAAAAGAAAAGGAAAAAAAATTTGGGGTGGCTCGGGCCATTTGGGGGTGGCTCAACCACCCCCTTTGGCCATGGGGGTGGCCTGGCCACCCCCATCTGGCCGGATGAGCCACCCCCAGTACCCAAGGAGGTGGCTGAAACCACCCCCAGTACCCACTGGGGGTGGCTCAGCCACCCATGAAGCCTTGGGGGTGGCCGAAACCCATCCCCAGTGGGTACTGGGGGTGGCTCAGCCACCCCCATGAAGCCTAGGGGGTGGCCCAAACCACCCCCAACCTCCATGGGGGTGGCCAAGCCACCCCCAGTGGGTACTGGGAGTGGTTTCGGCCACTCCCTTGGAGCCCAAGGGGGTGTCCAAGCCACCCCTTGGGCACCAGGGGGTGGCTCGGCCAACCCCATCCGGCCAGATGGGGGTGGCTCAATTTTTTTTCCTTTTTTTTTTAAAAAAATACATTTTTTTTAAAAATTTTTTTAAAAAAATTAAATATGTGCCACGTGTCAGCATTTGATTAGTCTAAGTGTCAGTCCTAACGGTTAACTAACAGATGGATTAACTTGGTCATTTATCAAAATCACAGAGACATTATGTGATAAAAATGAAACCAGAAAAAAAAAATTAAAAAATTCTAGGAGGTTTGGAATATTTAACCCATTTTAGGAAGCACGGGGAAGATATATATGTTTTTTGAGTTTTGTACGCTTTGCATAAGAAACGGACATGTCAAGTCTATGTGTGGGTCCCTTATGACGTGTTAAGATTAGCGTAGATTTCAAAAGTTGCGTTCATTTCTAAATTAGCAAACACATGGCCTTGTTTGGCCAGCTTTTTAGAGTAACTTTTTCAATTTTTAGTAAAAAAGAAAAGGAAATTATCAAATAAAACAAAACACTAAATACTTATAAAACACTCAAAATTACTTTTACATTTATATTATTACATCACCAAAAAAAAAAAAAACACCTAAAATAGTATTCCAAACGAACCCTATATTCTCAACTAAGAATATGTTTACTTATGAAAAAGGGTAAAGTCCACATACTCCCCTCAAACTACCATTCAATTGATAATGTCTCTCTCAAACTTTCAATTATGACAATGTTCCCTCAAAACTACCAAAACATTGTCAATGTCCCCCCCGAGGCTAGCAATAAGACAAAAATGTCCTTATAGATTTCTTAATAAGACAAAAATATCCCTATAAATTTTTTTTAAAAAAATGATTTTTTTAAAAAACGAAAAATTTTAATTTAAAAATAATATTTAAAAAAAAAACAATTTTTTCAAACAATTTTTTTTTTTTTTAAAAAAAAGGAATTAAAAAAAAAAACTATTTTTTTATTTAGTTTTAAAAAACAAAAAATTCATTTTATTAAGCGAAAATTTTATTTTTTTAAACGTAAATTTTTATTTAAATAAAATTATAAAAATAAAATAAAATAAAAAACGAAAAATTTTCAATTTTATAAAAAAATTAAAAAAAAATCGAAATTTTTTTAAATTTTTTTCTTATAAAATTGATTTTAAAAAAGAAAAAAATTGGCCAAGTTTGGATTTTTTTTTTTTTTTGGTTAGTTTTAGGTTTTTTCTAGAAGTTTTAGTATTTTTGTTTATATTTTACTAAGGGTAATTTCGTCATTTGAGGAACATTGACAATTTTTGGTAGTTTGGAGGGAACATTGTCAATTGAATGGTAGTTTGAGAGGGTTATGTAGACTTTCTCCTATAAAAAAAATATATTTTGCCCCTAAATTACCTCCACATTTTTATATACACCACCAAATTTGAAAAAGTATCATTTGCATATATCAAATTATTATCTGCGTCAAAAAGATCACTCTATTAGTGTGATACGTTAAAATCGATGGAAAAATGGTCACATGAACAGCACATGACCACTCTTTAAAGTACGGGAATGGTTCAGCAACACTTTATGATTTTTGGGGTGATATTTGGTTTGCCTTCAGCATCATATGTAAATTATGGTCACCCAACGACATCGTTTCCAGTTATTAAATCTTGATCGTCCAAACCCTTTACGGTTAGTCATTTTAACAAATGCGCTTAAGCCAAATTCTTCTCTAATTGCTTAAAAGATCAAACATGGAGTCTCTTGATGGCCATGGCCTGAAATGAAAGGTCCTTATAGTTGTACTTGGAGAGTTAGTGACAACATTTAAGTTCATGTCTCTTTGACTCTTTGAAGTGCCCTTTCATCCAACCACATTATTTAAATGAATCCAAGAAACACTTTTCTTTGTTGATTACGATCATTTTTTCTTTTTCTTTTTTTTTTTCCGAAGTATTTTCCCCCACAATGGATAAGAATTTTCCTTAATTTCTTTGAAATTGTAAATTTTAAAAAAAATTCTATGTATTCTTCCAATTGCACCCCCCTTGGGGTGTAAAATAGAATTTTAACTCCTTACACTTTCCTTACTTTGCTCCTATTGCCACCCCTCAGTTGCAACCCCCACCACCCACCCCCCCTTGGGGTGTGGACACGTGGCAAAACTAACAATTTTGGATGAAAGGAGTGAAGTGAAAAAAACACTTAATTAAGGAGCTAAAATCTGATTTTGAAAACCCAAGAAGAAGATTAAAATCATACAAAAACCTAAGGAACTATGATGAAATTTACCTTCTTTTATTATTAAAAAATATAAATTCATGTATTAATTCTTATTATAAACCAAAAGGAAAAAAATTCAAAGAAAAAAAGAAAGGACTAATTTGTTGTATTTTTATTTGGAAAAAAAAAATGCAAAATTAATCATTGGGTTTCATTGAGTTGCAAATAGCTCCATAGGGTACAAAAAATGACTATAAACTCCCCGTTGTATTATAGATGTACATGTGCAGTACCATGTTCTGTTCAATGGTAAGGCAAATTAGGTCTTCGTTTAAGGCAACCTAATTTATAAAACCCCCCCAACTAGACCTTTTACATTGAATTCGTCCAAAAAAAAAGGAGAAAGATGAAAATAAAAAATAAAAAAAGTTTTGAACATGAAAGTTCAATTAGCAATTTCACATCTCAAAAAGCTAGAAGAACGATTTTTAAATATTTAGTATAAAAATTTATTATACTAATATTTGAAAATGGCACATAATAGATTTTTTTTTTTTTTTTTTTGCTAGAACATAATAGTATAACTAGACTCTAATATCCCTCACATTTAAGGTGAAAATCTTGAATTGCTTTCCAAATCAGACCTCACCCTCATTGAGAGAGAGAGGCCCATTGAATAAGAAATTAGGCTTTGCCCTCCTTTCCAATTTTTGCAGCTGAATTCCTATTAGAGAAAATGTCTAAACTTCAAAACCAAATATTTTTCATCTTTTTTTTTTTTCTTCTATTTGGTAGAAAGCTAAGATCATTCTTCATAATAGAGCAATACGTGGGTGATCCATTCAAAAGTTTGAATTCACACCACCACTTTGCATCACATTTTTCATTGCCATTCCCTCACAAAAGAAAGCAACAAGAATACTTTGGTTGTGCAAGATCTGTAATAGCATATTTTTCATCTATAACAAGATATATAGATATATACAAGATTAACCAAGTATGCAACACCAAGTCTGTTTCTTATGCTCAGCTATACTGCTATATAATTTCTGATTCTCTTGTATTTTGCACTCAATGACTATGATAGAACCAAAGAATGCCATAGGCATAACAAATTCTAACAAGTTCACTAGTATTTCTCCATTTCTGGTCAACAATGGCAAGCAAGAACTAATCAGTCAGAATGAAGGAAAGAACCTATTAAGGTTATAAGGCAATGCATAGAACTCCTCGCTTCTAGTGTCCTGATTGAAGTACCTGAACTTCTCCCACCAATGCCTCCCACTATCTCGACGGGTAGAGCTGTGGCCACGGCTGAGAGTGGTATCCAACAAGAAAGCGACTATAATAGCCACGGTTGCCGGAGAAGAAAAAATCACTTGCACGATGTTGTTGAACTGCAAGAAATGCCAACCAAAACAATTTCAGATTGCCATATGAAAAATTGAACAATGATGAGCCAATGACAAAAGTAAACATACGCACCCATGTGGCACGAGTGTGGACAGGTCCCCGACTGGATATCAATAGGTATTCATTGAAATACTGAGGCACGCTAAGGCCCATGAAGAGAGCAAAGCCTATAATGAATTTTGTTCTGAAGCTATTTAGGTTGCAGAATTGAAGAAGAGCAAGGCCAGCTGAAACTGCTCAACCCAAAGGAAGATGTTTAATGTTGTGCAAAAACATATATTTAAGAAATTAAACGGTAGAACTATAACTCATATTCAAAATATTTAAGAAAGATGTTTAGTGTTGTTTGTTCTTTATCTCTAAGTAACATCTCTTCAAGTAATCAATCGGTTGCATTACCATTTCCATCTCAATCAACAATGTTGTTTATGGAACATAGCAGACTTCTCTTTATTGCAATAGAAAACGAAGAATCATTGTGTTTATGTCTAAAATACTAGCTTTACTTTTGCTGAGAGATGACTAATATTAGCTTGGCACAGTTGAATAATTTGAGATTCATGGTTTTAGACATGTCTAAATGCAATTGAGACTGCCAGCAGAAAGAAAAATGGCCAAATCTGTAATATAACGATAGCTAAAACTTGCAAGTGAATCTTGACGGATGCTGATGATCAGGCTGATTAACCAAACAAAAGATGGAAACTTCATAAGTGGAAGATCCCTAATGATTGTGAACTATGTTCATCAGAGTTTTTCATTATACGTGTCTTTTATAAATAGTTTAATTATTCATGTTTCAATAGGATTCAACTTGTCCAAAAGGAAAGATGAGCAAAATCAAGTTTCATATTCTACCCTTATTTTATAATATTAATTAAATGATTAAATTAAGCATTTCCTATCAGCTTAATTTTTTGGAATAATTATAATTTAGCATGATATCGGAGCAAAGGTCCTAAGTTTGAGCCTTAACTCTACAATTTACCCACAATTTCAATGAAATATTCACATATTAGGCTTCACTTGTTAAGAGGGAGTATTAGAATATTAATTAAATGATTAAATCAACCATTTTCTATCAGCTTAAGCTTTTAGCATAATTAATGATTTAAATTAGGTGCTTTAAAAGCTTAAGCTCATAGAAAATGGTAAGCTTAATCATATAAATTAGTATTTTAACACATGCATCCATCTCATAATACCTTTCTCCGCATTTTGTGGTCACTAAATCATAATTTCTCAAATTTTCATCTTCATCACTCATTTCTCCTATAAAATGCAAGCTTACTTTCTTAATCTAATATGACCATATACTACATTACTTGGACAAAAGTAAAATAAAGGGGAAGCTACACTTACTCCCTCTAATTACCATGCAATTTGTAATGTATCTTCGCAATCCACCACGCAATTTGCAATGTTCCTCTCATGTTAAGACATTTTATGACATGTGAGGGTCACATGACGTGGTTTCCATTTGAGTTAACAAACGCTTCTGTCTGAGTTAACAAAAAATCGTAACGGAGTGTAGAAACTACAAATTGAGTGGGAGATTGGTATGGTACATTACAAAAATTGAAACATTAGAGGGATGGTTCACATTGCGTGGTAATTTGAGGAGGTAAGTATAGTTTCTCATAAACCCAAATATAAATTTAAATGAAAATGATCACCGTAGACATGTAATACATACCGACATAGGCAAAGAGAACACAGTATAAGGCCGCCACAATTGGTAATGGAATAGAAGCAAGGATGGCCCCAAATTTTCCTGGACATGAATTATAAGGACAAAATTAAGACCACTCACTAAGTTAAATATGCCAATTTTCTGAACAATATCAAAGACAAATGCCAAGCCCCTTCCCATTATTGCTTAAACTGAAGAGATGTCTCAAAAACACATCGAGTAAGAATGACCAACTACACTACTAATATATTTATACCACACCTAAAACAGAGAAGAAGAGCATGAATGCTGCGGATATTTGAATGACTCTTCTACTTCCAATCCGGGTTAATCCCAAAAGACCTGCATTTTCACTTTGAAACGAATAAATAGTGCACAGTTAGATCACATATCATTTTATATATATATATATAGAGAGAGAGAGAGAATCATGAAATATCTAACAGACTAAGATTTATCATAAACCAATAATCAATAGATCTTTGAAACCAATCTACAGAAAATTATGATATATTAAAAGCTATAGATGGATCCAATTTTCACAAGTTGATTGTGCATACACTATAATTAAGTGATGCAAAAGTCAAACTTGTTGGAGTATACACTTGTGAGAGTGTGAGTGGTGAAATCCCATATCAAGTACTAATCATAAGGAGTAATTGATAGAACATAGTTGAATCTAAATCTATAAACTAGTGCTTTTGGGTTAAAGTGGTGTCCAAAAACATATGTGCATGAAGGCCTCACATGGAGACTATTCAATGTTTTTATTTGAGGAAAATGCAGTTTACCCCCCTGAAGTTTCAAGGGTTTTTCAATTTTAATCCCAAAGTTCAAAAATTGGCAATCTACCCCCCTGAAGTTTCAAAAATTGGCAATTCAAACCTTCCGTTTAATTTTTCCGTCAAAATAGACAGAAATATATGAAATTACATCATTGCCCTTAGGCTTTTTAAAAAATTTTTCCGTCCAATTTAACGGAAAAATTAAACTGAAGGTTTAAATTGCTAATTTTTGAAACTTCAGGGGGGTAGATTGCCAATTTTTGAACTTTGGGGTTAAAATTGAAAAACACCTGAAACTTCAGGAGGGTAAACTGTATTTTTCCCTTTTTATTTCCTTAATAGAACTAGCTGAAGTCCTAATCTAAAGATTCTCCAAAAAGAGTAATGAAGAAATTTTAGAAGTTAAATACTCACACTGATGCAGTGGAGCCACTTCCTGTGCCAAAAATGCCATCCAGAAGTGTGCCTATTCCCTGAAATTTATTAAAATTAAACAATTTAACAAGAATGAACAATTAATGTGTAAAATCTACATATCAATAATAAGTATAAGAATGAGACATCAGAGTATCATTTGCTACCAGCCAGCCAACACCACGACTGATTACAGAAGGAGGGATATGTGTGGCACTCCCATATCTTGATGCAGCAATAAATGTACCTGTGGACTGCCCCAAAAAAAGAAAGAAGAGATTATAATTAAAGCAGAAAAAGTAATATGAATTCTCATCATATGCATAATAGCACAAGTTTTAAGGAAGGAAGGTGAGCAGAGCATGAGTTTTCCAGTAAAGCATTTTCACAATTATTATCAAAGTATTCCCATTAAAAAATTTAAACAAGTAAATCCACATATTGACTGGTGTAAAGATCTTCAGGTCTAGCTTATTTTATAACAAAAACTGAATCTACTGCTAAACACATGTCTGATCATATTTATGCATAATTTAACCTCTGTTGCACTTTTCATTATCATCACAAGAATAAGCAAATCATCATGTTGCTATCTATATGAAAAACACATCAAGGAATACTTTGAATAAATCAAACCTCTACAATAGCAACAAAAGCAGCGCCCATCATTGAAAAAACATCTCCAGCATTAAATGTAGGGCGCCCCCATTGAAATGGATACGGAACCCTAATCCTGTATATGGCAATGTAAAATGATTTGAGTTCCGACAAGAAGTGAAGCATAAATTTGATTAATCATTTACAATGGCCAAGAACATAGTGTCTGGAATCTTATATGATCAAAGCAGCAACTTGCTAACTCATTATTCTCAATAAACACAGTTTTAACTAATGCTTCTTCACAAGAATATCCAGGCTTCTTTTAACCTTGACCTGGACAAGCTTTGAGAACTAGGATTGCACTAATACTGGAAAGGAGTTATATGCAAGTTGAAACTAAAGCTTTGGAGTATGAGTAAGCAAATTGGAGAGGTAGTGGATCAAAATATTTGATCACTACCAAACAAGGGTTCAAGTAGCCTAGTATACAATTGTTAACATGCTCATCAAATTAGGCCATACAGCAGTGGATCAATTATTACTGTCACAGTCCCAAAATTACAAATGGATAAACCAAAACTGCCCCTATCATTACTAACTGCAACTGCTTGGGTCAAGTGATCTATCATTGACGGTAATGCTCCTACACACCAAGCAAAGAAACCTTTGAAGCACCAAAGGATGTCAAGTAACTCTTTGTTTCCAGTATCACTGCCATTCTATAGCCAGGAAACATTACAAAGCAAAACATATAAAAGATCATTTAGATGACTATTATGTTACTGGTTCATCGTTTGCTGTATATAGTTCAATATCTTAGACTAATATTACATTCCAAAAGAGTGCGCATTTATGTGGTAGTATTACTTATTTGCATAATGGAAATATTTGGGTTCTTTTGCAGACAAAATAATCAGAACTATGACTCCAGATGATGTGGTATTTCTGATCTCCCCAAAAACTGTGTATGATCCACATTACAGCTGGAAGAACATGACATACTAGAATTGTTTCTTGAGAAAAATATTATACCAAAGAAATCAAAACAGTAAAAAAGTATGGTTTGTAAGTCGTTAAACACATGAATACAAGTACTTAGATGAAATAAATTATATCACAGCTGAGTTGTCACAAATGACTAAATGAGCTCACCAAGAGGAGGCAGAAATGAGCCCAGATCGATCGGTGCGACAACTAATTTGGGTTTTTAAAGGTCGATTATTATATGCACCAGCTACAGTCAAAATAACTGCATATACCCATACAATCACAACTGAGAGTAGCACTGCAAATCTGCCCAACATGATTTTGTCTGATTTAATCATGGAGGGTATGTACTGCAATCAATCAAATATCACATTAGCTAAACATAAGAGAATAGCTCAAAAGATTCAAATAAATTGTCTCAAAATAGGAGAAGAAAGAGGAAAAAAGATTTAGAGTGTCCTAATTTATCTGCGCTTAATCCAACATGCTTTTTCTATTTGCAGATTTAAGAAAGTTGAGGGATTCTATGTTTCCTTCCCTTCATTAGAGTGCACCATGAGGTCGCAAGGCTGGAGGTGATATCCAGCCAATTGATCTACTTCCTACCTAAAAATTGTCATAGGCACCATTACATGGTCCTCCCTAGATTTTATATATCATAATACCAAAGCAGAGTATGAACGCAAATAGAAGTGCCAAGCAGTAGCAGACTTAATAGTAATTTCCTCTCCATCAATTAGGAATCCAAGAATATCAAGAATGATCAAACATTTTAATGAAAAATTTAGACGACAAAGCAACAGAATGCTTAATGGAGATGCCCACCTGAGATAAAATAATCAATATAATCAGCTCTGGGAGTCCGACTTCAATGCAATTGGCCAGCTATGAGCATCAATGGAAAAGAAATGTCATTTTCATAAGAAATTTAATATATGTTCAAATGAATCATCAATTCTGGAGTCCAAGTTCAACTCATTTTTCTAGCTACAAGCATCAATGAACAAGCAAGGTCATTTTCATAATAAATTTACGATAAACGCTTGTGTAGAATACACCAATATGTAGTATAGGAACGACATGTCCAGTATAAAAATAAATCTTGAATTAGTTAAGGCCTTTCAGAGAATGTCACTTTTGGGCTGTAAAAAATTCCCAAGTGGACAAATCAAAACGAAGTCAACTAATCTAGATAAACCTTGAGCTAGTCAGAGAATTTCAATTTTAGGTTTTTCTGATTTGTTTTCTAATTAGTAACGTATTACCAACGAAAGCAAACTCAGTTTCCAGTTTGTTAAATATCAGGCAGAAAATCCAAATGAGATTTTCCAAACAGTATCGACATTCTTTTGGCAAGGATAAGGGTGTTTAAAATATAAAACCAGAAGCAGTGGCTTGTATAACAATTATGTGCATTGAAAAATACGGAATGAAGAGTTGAGCAGTTTTACTTGTGGGAAACCATGCACAAATAGACCCAGTCCAGTTAGAGTTACAAGAGGAACCGCAGAAAGAGGGCTGAGAAACCTGGACCATAGGACATTGAAACTTAGCTCCTCAATCAAAACAACTGAATAATGAATAAAGATAATCCTCAAATTCAATAAACCTTTTTTCCAGTACCCTACCTCGCAAGGATTCTCCAAAAACCAAAAAACCCAATAACCATTTGGAGGAGAGATGAAAGAATGAGTGCTCCTTGCACGGCTCTCATGGTTTGTCTAAACCTCTAAAAGTACTCGCAAACACATCAGAAATACCGTAAGCATGCAAAATTCATATCCCAAAAAAATTATATGAACTCTTTTCTTCTCTCATCCTTCCAAAGAAACAAAGCATTTCCGAGCATTATCTGTTAGTATCCACTCAATCTGTCCTAGAACGACAAAGAAATCTGAGAACTTGAGAATGGGAATCCCAAAATGTGAAAACCAACCTGATGGGGATCTACGTACATATTGAACCTCCTCGACAAGGAAATAGATATAATGGGAATTATGAAAGCATAAGAAGCCCCCATCACCACCGGAAGCCGAGTCCCGAACAAAGACTGCAAGAGTGTGTTTATACCAGCAACAAAGAGGAAAGTGTTTATCACCTCAGCCTTCTCCATCTATAACAATAATAGAATGTGTTATTTGATCTGTAGAAAAGATAGGGAAAATGAATGAGAAATAGGTGTGTGGGAAATTCGAGGGCAATTCTTACATTGCCACCACCCATTAAAGGGACAATAATGGTTGAGATGATAACAACTGTTCCAATCATCACCAAGTAGTGCTGAAATCCCAGAAGTATGGCTTCAGCTGCATACAATGAAACCGATTATGGCAATCGTTTTGCATATAAAGCTCAATAAAAATCAGAGTATATATAAAGCTCAATGAAAATCAGAGTATATAAAGCTCTGTTTGGTTGCTCGGAAACTGCAGGAGAATATTTTTCATTTGAAGACTCGAGGAAGAAACTGAGATTGGAAAAAATATACGGTTTAGTTCTAATGGATTGTCTATTTTTAGGAATAGAAAAATACGAAGAAAAAAAATGTAGGATTCGACGTGGGAAGTGGCGACCAAGCATTTTAGAAAGCAAACGTTCAGAATTTTTTTATCTGTTTCTTTCTCTTACCAACCTCAGCACCCATCAGTTTTCTCGGGAACCAAACAGGACAGATACCAGGAAAGAATAAGGCGCGCGAAAAGCCATGAACGGTGAAACGGAGAGTGAGAAAGCGATATTGGGTCGCAGAAAAAAAAAAAGAAAAAGAGTAAAAGGACAACAGAGTGGCCAAGAGAGAAGTTGACAGAAGCAAACAAAAAACAGAGCATGGAAGAAATGCAAAAACAGAGAAAGAGAAAGAGAGAATTACGCCAAGCGGGAGAGCTTGAGACACAGAAATCGATGCCCGGAAGCTGTTCCTTCACTGGGTGTGGCTGAAACTCATTACCTCCTCCTCCTCCTCCTCCTACAGCCATTTCTCTCTCTCTCTCTCTCTCTCTCTCTCTCTCTCTGTCCTGAGATTCTGTTTAGCGTGCGTGTGCGCTTGTCTCCCTTGTGTCTAGGCGTGATGATGTAGTAATGGAGAGGGTAAAAAGTATACCACAGGCGGGTTAGGCTGCGTGGTTGTGAATATGGTGTTTGAATTATATTTTTGGCTTTTATTTTGGGCACAGCTAGCTGTAGCTACAGAGAGAGAGACAGAGACAGAGACAGAGAGAGAGAGAGAGAGGAAGATAATCAATCATGGTTTTTCTTCGGAAAGCTACCAACTGCGACCCATTATACATGATGACGCTCTTGACTCTATATGCGAAAATGACACCCTCCTCTCAATCTCTCTTCCTGCTTTGGTTTTGTTGTTGTTGGGCGTCAAATATTTGGAGACCAGACATGGAATCCGCGTTGCTTCGTTTTCTTTTTTTCATCTTTTTTTCTTTTTGCTTTTACCCGAGTTTTTTCCAAACTTGTCTGTTTAATCTAAAGCTGGTAAAACTTTTCAATGGAAATTGAATGATGTAAAAGGGGCTGCAAATCTCATGGTTTTCTTTTCTTTTCTTTTTTTAATTAACCCCCGAATTTTTTATTTTTATTTTTTTTGAATTTGCCATCCAGAGAGACTTTTTTTTTTTTTTTCTTTTAATTTTTTATAGGCAAGTACAAGGTAAGCAAAAGAGGAGTGGAATACAACAAATTAGGGAAAAACAAAAACATATGGGCGGGCAACCAACAAATACCTCAATACAATCATTTATAGTGTAATAGAAACCTAACATTTATGGTGAACCACCTCAAATAAGAGAAACTACTAGAAATAACAATTTATAAGGGCTATCTAGAGATAGATTTGCTTCAAATAACACATGCTCCAGCAACAAACAAACTTGAAAATCACAATAAAAAAATGAGTACTGATAGTGACTGGACCAAAGCCGTTGAAGCGGAGCATAATACAATGTTCAGCGAATAAGGTACTAACGATAAAGTCATACACGACACCGTATTTTTAAATCCACAACTGGATGAGAATGCCTCCATATACAAAATATGGGTATCAACTAGAAGAGGGAGCAAGAAAGCATGAGAAAAGCCATTGAAGGTGATTAATAATTATTGGTGAGCCACTTACCTTACTTTTTGACTACATAATAATGTTTGTTTCCATTCCATATATATGCAGTAGGAAGCCTTTGTTATGCATTGCATGGTTTCCTACTCTGCAATAATATCAACCACAAAGGACAATTGTGCTTATTAACCCCTTTTGTTAGTGAAATTATACTGAAATACATTTTTTATCCCTAAATTAGGTTTAGGTCCCACTTTAATTTACTCTTCAAATAATAATAATAATAATAATAATAATAATCAATTCATCAATATGCTTGTTAATATATTTTGAGAGGTAATTTTTGTTTGAAAAGTATTCTAACCGAACATAAAAGTGAAAATTGTTTTTTTATGTTTTTATGAGTGTTTTGTATTTATGTTGTTTGTTAATGTTTTTGTTTTGAGAAAAAAAACAAAAACAAAAATTTCAACAAACCCTATTTATTAATCAATTCAAAATCCTATGTTTCATTTTCATTAAGAATGTTTGATATCAATTTGCCAAAGATATAATTAATAATTTTGCACGAAGTTCTTTATAGAGACTTAATTGGCATACCATGGGTGAGTAATTATCACACCACTTTTACAATAAAGAGTGCTATTAGAGGCACTATAATTTTTATTACAGATTATTTATTAGGTAAACTTAAATTTTCTGTTGTTTATTCCCTTGTTTATAGAGACTTAAATTTTTATTACAGTTCTTTATAGAGACTTAAATTTTCTGTTGTTTATTCCAGAGGCCAAGAGCACTCATTTTCCTTATCATTTTGCTTATTCCCTTGTTTTCTTGTTCCTTATTTTATATTTTCTGTTGTTTTGTTGCTTGTAATAAGGTTCTGTTCTCTTATTGATCCGTAAGGTATTTGTTTATGATCTAAACCCTTAGGTTGTGGATGAGATTTATATTCTAACTTTCAGGTCGAGGAAGAAGAGTTTCGACATGGGAGTTTTTTACTGCCAGGTCGAAAAATAAGAGCTACCTATCCATTAGAATGAGTCTGTCTAGAATAGATCTGTTGTTATATCTGAAGATTAATCATGGGTTAACAGATCTTGTTTGAGATTGGGGTGATTGTATCTTTGACGTCATCTTCGACGTTTATAATCTCGTAACTTCGACTATAGTTATTTTAGAGCTTTTTACTTTATATTATAAGAGCTTTATACTCATATTATCTTTGAGTGAATGTGACTATAATGTTTTCCTCTTAAACAAAAAAAAGAACACTCATTTTTTTTTTTTCATTTATTTTCCGGAAGGAATTCAATATTGCTTCTAAAATACACAAAAAAAAAAAAAAAAAAAAGGAATGTTTATGTAGTAAATTAATTTCGAGATTTTCTTTTTTATTTTTTTCCCCTTTGACACGTTATCAGAGGAGACTGGGAAAGTGATCGGGTCACCGTCAGTGAGATATTGGATCAGTGGTGTCAGTACGGTCTCACAGTTTATAACAGCATCCCCACTCATACCAGACCAGTCATATGACTCATATCCCTCGCACGAGTAAGAATATTTGAAATTTCATCATGGGATTCCTTTATATTGTCAGTTTTATAAACCCTATCAATATCTCTGTTTTTTCTTTTCTTTCTTCTTGTTATTACTTGACCCAAAATCTATTCATTCCCATAAACAAAAATAATAATAATAATAATAACTTTATATTCATTTCTTATAAAAATGCCATGCGGTCTTTCGCTCTCGAATCATGCTCATTGTTGTGCTCACCGCCGAGCTCCGTCCCATCCTTGATGTGCTCGCCACCTTACACAACGCTGCCAAGCTTGTTGGTCGTGACCACTAGTCAAATTGGGTTTGTATTGTAGCTTATTTTTCATTCTCTCTAAAATTAAACAAAAAGTAGCCCATCATGCCACCCATACTTATAGAATGAGTGTTTCTCAATTATCTAAAAAGTGTGCAGGGACATAGGGGACATAAATTTTATGATGCCTAAATTTTGGTAATAAAAGATGCATAGTTGGATTTGATTGCTTAAAAAAAAGGGAAAAATATAAAAAAGCCCCCCAAACTACCAGCCGTTTGCGATTTAGCCCCCTGATGTTCCAAAAGTCATAAAGTAGCCCCCCAAACTACCAAAATGTTGCATTTTGGCCACTCCGTTAGTCAAAACCGTTAGTCTGGACGGAAACCTCGAAACGACGCCGTTTTATTAGGGTTAAGTTACGAAATCGCCCTTATGGCATTTTTTTTTTTTTTTTTTTTTTTTTTTTTTAAAGCTGGAGCAAAACGGCGCCGTTTTGCTTATGGTTAGGGAACCCTAAGCAAAACGGCGCCGTTTTGCTTAGGTTAATAGGTAACATTTTCGGTTTAGGCCTCCTTCTCCTTCACGCTCACGCTCACGCAGGTCCCCTCTCACCCGTTCCCCTGGTTCACCCAGCCCCCCGCCCGATTGTCGGCTTCCCCGTTCACGCAGCCCCCCCGCACGGTGCGCCGCCCGATCATAGCCATCCCCCGGTCACACAGCCCCCCTCGCACGCTGCGCCGCCCGATCGTAGCCATCCCCCGGTCACGCCGCCCCCACCCAGCCCCGCGCACGGTTCCGGCCGGTCGTCGCAGTCCCTTCACGCAGCCCCCCGTTCACGCATCCGGTCCCGTCATCCCGAAGGTAGCCCACTTTCCCGATTGAGTTTTTCCTATGGGTTTGGTTGTTTTGTTGAAGATTTTGTGGAGAATGGGTTTGGTTTGTTTGTAGAAGATTTTTCTGGAGAATGGGTTTGGTTGTTTTGCAGAACATTTTGTGGAGAATGGGTTTGGTTGTTTTGTATATGTATTGATGTTCTGATTAAGTGTGAAGGAGAATTCGCTTTATAGTGTCCAAAAGTGATATGGGTCCCTATGTTTAGAATATTTTTGCCTTGTCTGCAGCACAACCGTTGTTTTTAGTATAAATTTTTTTTTTGGTTAAAAATTGAAAGTTATTGGTTGCTGTGTATATTGTCTGCTTATTGTCGGATGGGTTGGTTTAAAATTTTGCATTCTGCCTTCCCTTTGTTCTGTGGTCCCCCTTGTTGTAATGCATGTCACATGTGGTCCCCTTTATTGCCTGCTGTAAAGGAAGAGAAAGAAGAAAAATCTGAACAAACCATGACAAGCAATACATCATAAGGTGACCGAAACTTAACAAAAAAGAAATGAAATTGTCCAAATGTAGAGCACCCACCTTGCTTCTTTCAACCTACGGCTTGGGTGTCGAATTATGATTTTTGTATGCTACATAACACCATTTTATTTAAAATGCACTCCCAAATGAGGAACTTTCAACTATTTTTTTAAAAAACACATCTTTGGCTTGCAAATTCTTAAATGAACTCCAATAGAAAGTAGGCATTAAAAAGTTTGGAATATAACCACTCTTTCGCAAAAATTTTGGAATAAGTTAAGTTAAAAAGAAAGTGAAAATGTCTAGGGTTAAACACAAAACACAAATGTCAACGAATTAGTTGCATCCTGAGGCCATGCTTGACTAGCTCCAAAAGGGGTATCCAAATATACACGTTTTTCTCCCTTATGATGTGAGAGTTTCAATATTCAAATATTAGTATTTTCTTCTCTTGTTCTTCTTTTTTCTTTTTTTTTTCTTTTCATTTTATCTCTCCTTAATTATATGCATCATGCATGCATGGGAGAGGACAAAGATAGGAATATGTCTCACTTTGGTGGTATTTTGTTGCTACTTGTATGTTGCACGTGTTTGAGAATGTCGAAGTTGACAAGGATGAAAATTTTTTAATTTTTAATTTGTGTAAGGGAAGCTTGCATATTTATTTATTGGAAAAAAAAAATCAGTTAAAGTTACAAAATTGTGTGGTCATTTTGTAACATAAATAAAGTTAGATTGGAAAAAAGAATATGTATAGCACTTACTTCATTTTTACTCTAGTAACGTAAATATATATTCTTGAATTATTTTTTTATCGCACATATACAATCATGATAATTTTATAGTGTCGAGTAACCCTACATCCGATCACTATTTCCAACCTCCATCCGCAATGGGTGACGTGGCCATATATAATAATGTCATATAAAATACTCATATGATCATATGAAGCTTCATGTGCCTTTATAATTGGGTGTGCATAATTAATGACCATATAGTGTCTAGATTTGTTTCCGATATGTTCCCTTACTTTAGATTGCATGCCTTGTACAATTTAACGTTAATTATTATTATTATTTTTATTTTTCCTGTGAAGTGACTTTAAATTAGTTAAAGTTAAATTGTACTTAATAGTAGTTGATATTTACATAAACTTGAATTTCTATTAGTAAATTTTTTTTTTTAATATTTTATTGAGTTGGTAATTTTCTTTACTTCTTTTATTGTTTAGGATGACTATACGAGATCTTGTGTTTGAGGTGCATTACGGTGGTAAGATTAATAGGGGGTTTACGTGCACATATGTGGGGGGTGAGGTAGATGTGCATGATGAGACGTACGATGAGGACAAGTTGTCATTTTTTGAGATTGAGGGTATAGTAAAAAACTATGGATACAAGTCAGGGGATCTAGTGTATTACTTACAACCAGGTTGTACTCTTCAAGGGGTTTGAAATTAATTTCATCGGATCATAACGTCTTGGAAATGGTTGCTGCACATAAAGGGGTACCGGTTATTGAGTTGTATCTTGTTTCATTTGATGAGCCTGCAGTTAATGACAATGAAGATGAAGACGATAATGATGATGGTGATGGTGAACATTGTGAAAATAGTAGGATTGATCGAGATGATCCTTATTGGGAAGAAGTATTCGAACCGGACTTGTTTGATGAAGATAGCAATCTACCTGGGCCATCCACGGCAGGAGGAAATGTTGAGGAGGGTGGTGTTGAGGGTAATGACGAGGGTGATGGGGAGGGTAATGAGGGTGAGGATGGTGATGAGGATAATGATGAGGAGGGGGATGAGGATAATGATGAGGAGGGGGAGAGTGATGAGGCGGCGGAGGATGATAATGAAAATGCAAATGCAAGGGTAGCTAAAAAAGGTAGTGGAAGGGGTCAGTGCTATGGTGATGAGGTTGATGGTGATGAGGCAAACTCTGACATGGCTAGAAGTGACATTCTTGTATCCCCTCCTAGAAGTGACGAGGAGAATGAGGTTTCATCTGTTTCCAGATTTGTTACTAGGCGAACAAAGTTTCAACCGACTGACATGTCGAATCCATAGTTGAGTAATGGGCAGCTATTTCCCTCAATCAAAGTGTTTAGAGAAGCAATTAGGGAGAACAATTTGAAGAAGGGGAAGGATGTAAGGTTTAAAAAAAATTACCTAGCCAAATGTATTGTCGTATGCAGAGATCCACAAACAAACCAAACCCATTCTCCACAAAATCTTCAACAAAACAACCAAACCCATAGGAAAAACTCAATCGGGAAAGTGGGCTACCTTCGGGATGACGGGACCGGATGCGTGAACGGGGGGCTGCGTGAAGGGACTGCGACGACCGGCCGGAACCGTGCGCGGGGCTGGGTGGGGGCTGCGTGACCGGGGGATGGCTACGATCGGGCGGCGCAACGTGCGAGGGGGGCTGCGTGACCGGGGGATGGCTACGATCGGGCGGCGCAGCGTGCGAGGGGGGCTGCGTGACCGGGGGAGGCTACGATCGGGCGGCGCACCGTGCGGGGGGGCTGCGTGAACGGGGAAGCCGACAATCGGGCGGGGGGCTGGGTGAACCAGGGGAACAGGTGAGAGGGGACCTGCGTGAGCGTGAGCGTGAAGGAGAAGGAGGCCTAAACCGAAAATGTTACCTATTAACCTAAGCAAAACGGCGCCGTTTTGCTTAGGGTTCCCTAACCATAAGCAAAACGGCGCCGTTTTGCTTAGGGTTCCCTAACCATAAGCAAAACGGCGCCGTTTTGCTCCAGCTTAAAAAAAAAAAAAAAAAAAAAAAAAAAAAAAAAAAAAAATGCCATAAGGGCGATTTCGTAACTTAACCCTAATAAAACGGCGTCGTTTCGAGGTTTCCGTCCAGACTAACGGTTTTGACTAACGAAGTGGCCAAAATGCAACATTTTGGTAGTTTGGGGGGCTACTTTATGACTTTTGGTAGGGGTGAAATAGCGGTTGCGGTTAGCGGTTAGTGGCTAAAACCGCTAACCGCAACCGCCTAGGCGGTTAGTAAATTTTACTAACCGCCTCCGCTAACCGGGTAGCGGTTAACCGCCTAGGCGGTTAACCGCCCGGTTAGCGGTTAACCGCTTTGGAATAACCGCTTTTTTTCTAACCGCTTTTTTGGGGCTTTTTTGGGCTTTTTTCTTTGGACCGATTTTGGGCCGGGTTTGGACCGGGTTTGGGCCGGTTTTGGGCTCACTTTAAACATTTTTTTTTCTCATTTTAAACATTTTTTTTTTTCCCTTTCCATGGCCATTTTAGCATTAAAAATTGCTATATACCAAAATCTTGTTGGCCACCTTCTACAAATCTACACATCATATAATATACAAATAAAATTACAACAAAATCATCACTTCATTTGTAGTCTTATACATAAACTCACAAGCAAGTTCATAAACTCACACATAGAAATAAAATAAAACACAAACAAATTCATAAACTCACAAGCAACCAAAAAAACCAACATATATGGTTAAACTTGAAGCTTGAGGCTCATTTCAATCAACCAAAAAAAGTTCATAAACTCACAACTTATTGTTATTATATATATATAATATATAAATATATATTATATTTAAAAAAAAAGCGGTTAGCGGGTAGCGGTTAGCGGTTAGCGGATTTCCAAAACCTACTAACCGCTAACCGCAACCGCCTAGGCGGTTAGCGGTTTTTACTAACCGCTTTCAAAGCGGTTAGGCGGTTAGGCGGTTAGCGGTTAACGGTTATAACGGTTAGCGGTTAGCGGTTGCGGTTAGGCGGTTTTAAATTTCACCCCTAACTTTTGGAACATCAGGGGGCTAAATCGCAAACGGCTGGTAGTTTGGGGGGCTTTTTTATATTTTTCCCAAAAAAAAAATATGATGCATAATAGGGTGTGGGGTCGTTTTGGGAGGTTTTATCTACAGTTTAGATAAGATGGAAGGATAGTTGACAATAATAACATAATGTTTCTATATATTCTTCTAAATTTTCAAATGGGTTTCTCTAATAAAATTACATAAGGCTATGCATCTAAACACCCTCCTACAATATCTATTACCTTGTGAATAAATAATTTTTTTTTTTTTTTTTTAAACAAAAAGGCAAGCAGATGAGAGCAATTATAATTTACGGGAGGCGCCTAGATGGTGGAACCGTAGGCGCTCCTTGAAGTTTGACTTATAGGATTGATGATTTTTATTTCGGTAGTCGAACTCTCACTCTATTATATGCCTAGTTACTTAAGAATTTTCTTGAGAACACTGAACCACCACCACTGATGTTAATAATATATTATAATTCTTGCTTGCAAACAACATCATCTTTAATAAAAATTTAAAAAAAAAAAAAAAAAAAGTATATATGTACATAGAGTATTTCATAATTGTAATTTAATTATTATTTGCACATAACATCATAACATTTTTGTCATATCGTGTACTCCAAAATGTCTCTTGAAGGTATTATTCATTAAAAATTAATTAATTTTAAATAGAAAATTGTCCTTATTTTTTTAATCTATTCACCAATTACAAGGTCGCTAACTAGAGGAACAACTCCACATAAGTTGTTGGCCTATTAGCATCTACTCATTTCAATATTCAGATGTTGCCGAAATTAAATTTAAAATAATACAATTATACAACTGATTTTTTTTTTTTTTTGGAGGTAAAAAATTTCAAAGCCACCTATTTTCAAATCATTCATAAATAAAAAAGAGAAATTAAATTTAGTAAATAGGTTTCGTATGATTCAATATAGCTCCAAAGTTTCTAATTTCAACAATCAGACTCTAAGTCTCTCTATTAACTTACAATCAAATTTAACGACTTAGTTTTTGTAGCGTCCCAGCTTTACTAGACAAGCCGTAAGTGGAACTATCTAAATTCTCCCTCTTGCACAATGAAAGAAGGAAAAGAAAATTTTATTACTTGTTTTTCGTTGTGTTACTTAGTAAGTGAAAAGTAGTAGTGTCACGCGAGAATTTAAATAATTTCACTTACGGCTTGCCTGGTAAAGCCAGGGCGTTACAATTTTAGCAAAAGTTGCTCTCCCGGGTCGTGTTTGTTAAAACTTTCCTATTTTCTTATTCCCTGCCTCCATAATTTTAAAAGTTCAACTCATAATTAATTATTATTATTTTTTTTTTTAAAACTTTCACCATATTTTCTATTTTGAAAAGGAATAAATGTCAAATTCTGTGGTACATCTATGGGCATCAAAGCTCTCTCAAATGGTCCAGAAATTCAGTCTACCATTGGGTTATTATAATATATTAATATCAGAGGCTGTATGCTTCATTTCTCTGTTTTTGGTATGTGATTCATTTTAGTCATTAAATACTTGTGTGTGTGGGTGTGTGTTTCTTGGAAGTTGAAGTCCAAAGGAAGGTGCACCAAACCCTTGCTTTACTCCATTAGTTGGATTATATTGGTGAACAATAATTCCTCTAGGTCATTCACTTCTTTAATACAACAATTGACCTTTAAAGATACTATTTTGCTTGCATTTTTAACATTAGAAATGTAATTAATTAATTGCTCTATGTCCTCTTTCACATGTACTGGATGCATATAGCTCAACTGTTTTTTATTGTTATAAATCAAAAAAAAAAATCGGAATTTTCCCTTCTTTTTTTTTTTTCTTTATTCGAATTTATCTTTTAGACCCTAGTTTATGAAGATTTTAAATCTAAGACTTCTGTACATTTTTCTTGCAAATAAATAACAAAACATAACGTTAGAAAAAACTATTATGGCTTTCCTATTAAAGAACAAAAAGATAACCGCTCTTTAACCAAATTGGTTGCCCCCTAACAAAGGTGTCGCTCGTGGCCACTCCCAAAAGGGATGGCTCACGGTCACCCCCATCTTTTATTTTATTTTTTATTTTTAATAGGAAGATCATAATAATATTTTGATGTCATTTTTTTTTTTTTTGAGGAAAAAATTGACAAAAGTGGTATATTAAAAATCTTCTTAAAATAAAAAAAATAAAAAAATAAAATCTTCTTAAAATCAAGTCTTTGAATTGGTCAAGCTAAAAAACTGAGATCTAAAAGTTAAATTCCCCAAAACCCCAGAAGAATTCCGAAGTCTTTCCTATAGAAAGAGAAGGGGGGGGGGGGGGGCGCCAACCTATCTGTTCTTAAGCCCAACCTATGGTAAACCTTTTAGCTTCGAAGCAAGTCTGATAGGCCCAAAAGTTCCTCAACCTTTTTTTCTGGTCTTAAAATTCCTTCCACTTGAAGCCTAGTAATGGAGCCCATTAAGGCCCACTGGACACCCAGTATGATCTGCCTATTGAGTAGGGGTGTCATCTCGCTCCGGTTTTCCGGCTTTTGCCAAAACCAGGGACTAGAACCGGTGTACCCGGTTCTTGGTTTATATATATATATATATATATATATATATATATCCAGTAAAAACCGGGTACCGGAACCAGGTCCCTGGTTTCCTGGTTTTTCGATTCTGATTCCGGTTCCCCAATAATTTTTGACACCCCTACTATTGAGCGAGAGGGGAAAAACCAAAGAGCATTCTTAGCAAATTTTTCTTTTATTTCGTAATGTTAAAAATTACATTTTTATCGTACAAATATTTCAAAATATTGATGTGGCAATCACAACTGACCCTTTGATCAATCTATGTTAAAAAATAATAAATCTAAAGGTTCGATTGGAATTGACACGACATTATTATAAGATAGTTGTAGAATAAAAATGTAACTTCTAACATCACTGTTTAATCTAAGCAATTAGCAATGAGTTGGTTTAAAAAAATTTAGGTAAAAGAAATACCATTTTTGGCCGTTTAACCTTCATTTAGGTCGGTGTAATCTTATTAGTAGTTAACAAAATATATACATTCCTACTATAAACAACTTTGATTGAGAAATGCTATAAGCTACCATTTTATCTCATAATTATAACATAATGTTGACCTCAACCAACATTTGGACCTTTTTTTTTTTTTTTTTTTTTGAATCTAAGGATTAGTTTATGCTATCACGTCAACATTATGAAATAAAAATGTGAGGCTCGTTTGTTAATACTTTTTATGAGTCTATGTCAACTTTTTTGCTAAAAAAAAAAAAAAAAACTCAACAAACAACTCAACACATAAACACTCACAAATCAAACAAAAGTACTTTGACATTTATATCACATTACAATCAAAAAGTAAAAGAGAAGTATTAGGAAGCCAAACAAATGAACCCAGAAAAATTTTTAAACTGACGTGGCAATGATTTTTAAATTTTTTTTAAAAAAATACAATTATCTCTCCCCTGTCTGCCACGTTAGTCTGAAAATTTTTTTGGGTACATTTGTTTGGCTCTCTAGCACTTCTCTAAGTAAAAAAACACCATCTAAAAAGCATTAGTAAATTAGCTTGTAATTTCTAGCGTTACTCAGTTTTTATTTAATGCTTTTTAGTGATTCGTCCAATATTAAATTTAATACGAATGACAAATTTGAAAATCAAAATCATATATATATATATATATATATATATATATATATGACATGTCCAACAAGAAATCAAAATCTTATTTAATCATCAACTAGGATCAAATGTTCCGTCCCAAGATATTCACTCCCATATATATATATATGGCAAAATGAACATAGTATGCGATGAGTGCAATGCATGTCAACTTTGCTTAAGGCGTCAAACCCTTTTACATGTTTGAACAAGACTCACAAGAGTAGCGGACCACGTGATTAATTGCTTCGAGGTGCTATGATTTTATTATTATTAATTTTATTAATTATTATATTATTTTTGCACATTGGCCAACCATGACAGACAACATTGTGAATTTGTTTTACTGGGTTGTCGATCCAGTAACTTGTTGGTTCGAGTAAAAATAAAAAATTTAAATACTATTTATGATAAATACTTAATATGAAAATAATTACAATAATATAACAAAGAAACGTTGTGTAAAGACCCTAATTTTGTTACATTATAATATATTTTCCATATATTTACAATGAGACTTGTAACAAAATATTGAACGGAGAAAAAGGACGCTTATGAATCCTATATATTATTTTAGGAATGATTTTTTTATTATTAGTAATATATATAATTGATGAAATGGTCAAAGACTCAAAGATGATGCCTTCCACCAAACTTGATGTTAAAAAACCAAAAAAGAAAAAAGAAGTATTAATTAGTTTAAGCATTCCACCTAATTATGCTCACTTTAAAAGAGAGCACATTCATAATTGTCAGGGTTTGGTAGGTGAGGTATGGCATTTCTTACAGCTCTTTCGCATTGTTTGTCATGTGTAGTGAGATGGTTCGTCATACGGGACTTAGCTTGGCGCAATCAACTCTTGGATCGATGGTGACGAACCTTGCTGAGGCTCGCCATAATGGGTTTCCTATAGCAGGATGGTTTGTCATAATGGGTTCGTACCCATATTGACGGTTGTTATTCGAGTGGGAGCCTCTAAATGGGCTCGCTTCTAATTTGAGGTTCGCAGATTGTTAATGGGTAGATTAAAGGAAAACTCTTGTTTATTGATAATAATAATAATAAAAAAAAATGATAAAGATTGAGATTATAAAAGTGATAAATA
Source organism: Corylus avellana (assembly GCF_965113065.1). Lineage (NCBI taxonomy): Eukaryota > Viridiplantae > Streptophyta > Magnoliopsida > Fagales > Betulaceae > Corylus > Corylus avellana. The sequence continues at coordinate 4,020,514 of NC_142493.1, read as the reverse complement.
TTAATATGATCAAGATGCTCTTTTCCCTTTTGTTCTTTCCTTTATTTATTTTTTTAATATTTCCCAATAATGCTAGAATAATTAATGACATTAAAGCAACTTTCATAGTTTAATAAATTAAAAAGAAAGACTAATTAACATGTATACAAAAGTTTAGTTTAAAAATTAATAGAAGGGTAGAGACAGTAAAAGAGATTTTCACGTTCACATGTCATTACGTGCTTTCTACGTACTTTTATGTTTTCCTAATTGAACAATTATATGTCCTGTCGCGTTAATTTGAATTCCCAATCAAATTAACGTTTGATTGTTGTTGTTAATTGGTCAAACTAAATTTGTCACAAAAAAAAAGAAAGTGTCAAACTAAAGATTTGCAAGGAGTCTTGTCTAACAAGGACTCTAGAATGGTAAACAACCCCAAGTTTGTCAGAGTGTTGCTTCAATTATAAATCTTACCTTTTTCCCCACAAATATGGAAGTACTACATTTCTATAATTTTACCAAAAAAGAAAAAGAAAAAAAATTCATTGACTATTTTCTTTTTCTTTTTTAAGAGAAAAAAAATTAATTCAACTATTAAATTTGATTATGATTGTCACGTCAACATTTACGACATTACTCAAATAAAGTAGCTAGGCCATGTTTGTTAACGATTTTTTTTTTTTCCCCTTGTGTTTTGGTTTTTGTTCTGAAGTCAAAAACCGTTACAAAATTGAAACACACAGCGGAATAAAAGAGGACCTCACTTACAATGCAAACAATCAAGTGTTGTTCTACCTTATTTTGAGGTGGAATACATTGTATGCTCTCTGAATTCTTGGAGCAACACCCACAAAAAATTCTATAATCTAAGAGCACCAAGAAAAACACACAAAGAGAGAGATTTTCACTTCCTAATGGATCACTTAACACTAAAAGCTCTAAGTAATCTCTAATGCCTCAACTCATCCAATGGGCGAGTACCTATAGCCGCACCCCCATTGATAATTTGATGGAGAAGAGGAGTAACGTGACAGGTATAACGCAACATATATTATAGGACTGATAAAATGGGTTGGCAGGTTGGGTTTGGGTCGATTTGATTAATGCGCTAACATAATAAAGGTAAACTAGACAGGGACAGAACCACCTTATAATTTGGGGGAGGTGATCCCAAAAAAAATAATTTTTTTATAAAATACACCCTTAAAAATTAATTCCCCATCCTTGTCCCCCGCGCCTCCAATTTTTTTTTTTATTTATTTTTTTAAAATTTCGCCTCTCAAACTAAAAGTTTTTGTTCCGCCCCTGAAACTAGAATGCGACTTGTGAGTAATCTGACATAATCCATTTGACCCATTATGCCTAAACACGATATGTTTAACCGTTTGATATAACCTAACATGATCCGTTGACCATTTTATGATGCAAATTGGTTTATGCCAAACTCTAATCTTATAATTTCGTGTTGTGTTTGCAAACTGCGTAAAAAATTGACAACAATAAAAGTGAAGAGCGATTTCTATAAGGAGCTGGTGTAAATCAGTTCTTTTGTGCCCACCAATAAGAAATGGTCACATAGAATTATTGCACCAAATGAAATAAGCACCAAAACACTAAATTATTATGATTTTTTTTTTTTTTTTTTTTAAAGATTATGCAGGGGCTGGCTCACCGGCCACCCCCCAATGTGCTGGGGGTAGCGGCCCTTCCCATATTCTTAAAAAAAAATAATAATAAATATATAAATCTAAATAATTTAAAATTTTTGTTCTTATTTAGATTTGTACGATATTCTCAAGTGACAGTTTCTTATTAATGGATACAAAAGAAACTACCTCCTTATAGAAGTTATCAATTATGATGGTATAACATTTTCGTGATTTCCTCCCCGCAGTCCGAAGATAAAGCTGATGATAAAAAAGACAAAAAAAGTGCAGCTACGCGCGTTGGACACGGTAATGTATTTTTCGCAAATCCAACTAATTATTATTAATAAAGAAAGGAGGGAAAAAAAGGGTCGCCCCATAAAAAGCGTTTACCAAGACTCAATCGCAACCCCAGATTGTTGCCACCTCATTATCGCAATTAGTCATCGCAGCCATTATTACGTGTAAATATCAGGAAATTTAACCGACTCTCCCACATAATCTATTTTTTGATAACTCGAAAAATACCAAACAGACCTGTCTCGATTCCAACTCCCCCACCACTACCCAATCTTCTTCTTCTACTTTCGCACCCTATAAAAACAAGAAAACCCCACTTTCTCTCCTCCTTTATTAATACCAGAAACCAGATCTCAGATTGCAGGCCTTCAAGAACAGAAAGAATGAGTTACTACAACCAGCAACAGCCCCCTGTCGGTGTTCCTCCCCAGCAAGGTCACCCCTCCAATCAAATCTTTGTAAATTCTGCTTTTGTGTCGATATGGATTTGTGGGTTTTGCGTGTTTTATTTATTTATTTTTGTTTGTTGGATCTGACTCTGGATCGGATCTCTGTTTCTTTGTGGGTTTTATGCGAACAGGTTATCCGCCAGACGGATATCCTAAGGACGCATATCCGCCTCCGGGATATCCCGCGCAGGGATATCCTCCGGCGGGATACCCTCCCCAGCAGGGTTATCCTCCGGCCTACGCCCCTCAGTACGCGCAGCCTCCTCCTCAGCAACAACAAAGTAGCAGTACTGGCATGCTGGAAGGCTGGTACGTCTCTCTTATCCTTTTCTTTCTCTGTTAATCGTTGACCGAGCCTGTTGACCCAGATCTGGGTGGATCCAGGCTGGTTTCCAGTTTTTTGGAACGAATCAACCCGCCTTGCATGACAGTTGGATAAGATGGGGTTGGTTTCCATGGCGACTTTCTTCATGGGGATATTGTTGAAGATCAGTCCATAAATAGATATTTTTTTTGTGATCCCAATTTGGAACTGAAAAAGAAAAAAGCCAAAATTAGCTTTTATGAACTCATGATTAATTACCGTTGTTTGTTTGTTTGTTTGAATCAAATGTCAAAGAGACATGCTAATTATGTTCATTTAATTAGGCATTTAATGAAGTAATTAAATTAAGATTTGTTAATTTTTTTTGCGTGCAGTTTGGCTGCCTTGTGCTGTTGCTGCCTCTTGGATGCCTGCTTCTGATGACCAGAAAAAAACATTGCAGCAAAAATGGAGTCATGAGTCATATGCCACGTAGACAATTCGGATTACCCAATGTTTGGGCTAATTTCAAATGACTGTTTTTATCTTTATAAAATAATATTGAACTTTTGCTTGGATGTTGAACCTCTTGTTATAATGTATATGTTTCTGGGTTTCGTTTCAATTCCTATCCCTGTTTTCTCCTTTCATCAACAATTTCTTGGATGTAAATTGTAAAGATTCAATTTGTCATTTGGGTTTAGAAAATCTAGTCTTTTTTGTTTTTTTGAAAACACCATAGAAAAGATACCACGTATAATAATATGGTAGTAAACTTAATTAAGTTTGAAATTTGAAATTGAATAGCTGTTGTTGGGTTGGATTTGGGTAGCTTTCTCAGGAACAGAAGGCCAGCCAAAAAGGAATCGGTTCCGTAAGGACAAAGAATTCTTTTTTGTTTTTAATCTTTTCGTGGGGGTAATCACTAATCAAGGTTTAGCATAGGTGGATGATTGGATTTGCATGTACAACAGTTCCAAGTTTATATGTATTTTATTTATTCCTATTGGCTTTTGCCCTCTAATCATAACGGAAGATAGACATTGCAAAAAATTAAAAAATTTGATACCCTAAATTAAGCGTAATCTGATACCCTAAATTAAGCGTTTTTTAGCATCTTTTAGCATCAAGAAAGTAACTTCGTGTGATAGTTGTAATGGTAGAGTGGTTGCTTTTGGGGTCCAATCTTCTGATATTTCAATGCTTTTGTTGTGAGCTAGAGTGGGTACCTTTTTGCAATTCATCGTTAAGGTAGCAAACATTATGCTTGCGAATCATGCACTCAACGTTTTTTTAGTGGAACATAACAAACATATATGTCCACCTAAGAACACTCTCAATCCTTTATGATTAATATAATAAACAGAATTGTGGAGGTGAACATTCATTGCTGACTATATCCTTCAAGTCTCACGCGTGAACGAGACGGAAAAGCTGTGAAGCATACGGGAATTAAGAAAAGTCCCAATTGAGTATTCAATTTGGGTTCGAACTCGAATCGAATGGGTTGAATAGTACCACATGAATTAACGGTGCCCATGTAAAAGAGAACCGTCGTGATTTGAAAAAAAAAACAGCAAAGCACATCAGCAATTAGAACTAGATCAACCAAAGGTCCAACACCAACTCAATTGGTTTGATTTGGTTGATGAACTAAAGTAATAATATAATTGATTCGTTTTTTCTTATCATAATTTATTATGTATTTGAAGCTTATTATATACTTAAAAATGGGCCATTGCCTAAGTTTTATCATTATTATAATTTAATAATTATCTAATTGCTATGATTTTTTTTTTTTTTAAAAAAAAAAAAAAATAAATAAAATAAAATTGGTTGAAGTGCCCTAGCTTAAAGGTATTGAACTATTGATCAGTAGGCCCTAACCTTTATGTTACGATGGGCTTTGTTATCATACGCTAGTGTTGATTGGTGCACGCAAAAGGACGGCTCCTAAACCAATCAATCCGCAGAAGAATTTAAGAAACAGCAAACCAAGTTGATCGACCAATCAATCCATAAGTGTTGTTTTACATAAGCAAAGTACCCAAGAATTCTTTTGAGTTTTGTTCTTCAACCATGACAGATTGGTTTAATTTTAGGACAAAATACTGTTCCATTTTGGAGTTTTATTTATTATCAAATCACTATTTGAGGTTTTGTTTTGTTTTTTTGTTTTTTTTTTGACGAGCCAATCTTTAAGGTTTTATCTATTATCAAATCATTTGTTTTGTCTCAATTTCGTTAAATTTTCGTAGTGTCAAAATCTTTAGTCGCTTCGGTAACCTTTTGCCTAATTTCGCCATGCTAATAAGTGGCCTAATTTACTCACTTACCTTAATTTTTCTTTTTTTATATTTTATATCTCAAATTTTAAATTCAAATGTCATCCACTTAAGCAAGGTGTTACGCAATTTAATTCCTTAGTTACCATCTTCTTGTAACCAAAATTGATTAAAACCTATTTAAACATTTATGTTTTAGTTAAATTCAAAGAACTACGATTGAAGTATCAATCGAGCTTTTCTATCCCTAATTCATACAAACAAACTCCCATTTCGCTCAAACAAACCCCAGAATACATTGTTTCACCCACATGTGCGACACGTTTCAATAGTTATTGGCTCGTTTGAATGAACTACAATTGAGTTATCGAACAAATCATTATGTATTAGATTCATTCAAATGAAATTCAACTCCGTTCGACCAAACCACACTGTCCTACATTTGTTATGAACGAAATACACACAAAACCCTAATATTCTCACTATCGCTCCCTGTGTCACACCTCACCTTATACTTGAAACATTCAACAAGCAACACAAACATGCTATTTACATCACAAAACTCACTTTCCCTTTCAACAAAACACAACAAAAAAAATTGTCTAACACAACTCCAAATACTCTTCACCATTACACCAACATCACAAAGCACTATCAATTGAATAAAAGCAAAAATGTAGTCATTTAGGCTTTATCTTATGAAAATAGGTCTTAGACCAAATCACTTAAAATTTGTTGTCTTTATTTTCTTTTATTTCTGCTATTGTATTTATTTTTCCATTTGATTATGTTCTTTTTCCTGGTATTAGAGTTATAGGCTAAAGCCAATTTTTTTTTTTTTTTTTCTAAAAAAAAATAAAATAAAAAATCACAAAGCACTCATCAAACTCCAAAAACACTCCTACAACCATATTCATAAAAACTCAATCACAATACCAAAACCCTAAACACCACAACAACATTATGATCGCAATAATACAACTACAACATATTCTGCAAATTTTCATGCAACTTATCATCAACTTCATCACAATACCATCACCACCACCATCATTTTCTCAATAACAACAACAAATTTGTTTCAATTTTATTCGAACAAACCCTAAGTTTGTTCGAAAGAAGTTGCCCACATTTGAATTATGTTAAAAGAACTCCCAAAATTAACACCCTTTTGATTAAGAGCATGTTTGGGTCTGCAAACACACTTCTAGAGCCTGAAAAGCCCATTTCAAAAAAATCATGGTCGTTTGGTAAAATCATTCGAAAGGGCTTTTGAGGTTTCAAATGTTCAAACACACGTTTGCCTCAAAGCTGGATATCGAGGCTTCTGCTCAAACGTATGTTTGGAAGAAAGGCGCGCCGTGGTTTTGTGGTTAATGAAATATATGCACAGACAAATATATCCTTACGAATTTCACGTAATAACAACCATACCTGTATATAAGCATCTCTTCCCAAACAAGCTTGATTTGTCCTTCTCGTTGCTGCGGTTAGAGCTGCTCCAGAACGAGGGAAATCCAGGCAGAAAGTGTTATCCCGTTGCAGGTGAGTTAAAGCTCCGTTTGATTTTGCTTTTGCTCATCTATTTTTTTTCCAAGAAAACACATATCTACAGAACACATATAGAAAAAATATAGATGAAGATAGAATAATATAGAGAATAGAAGGGACGAAGATAAAGGAGAGATAAGGTTTGAGAGTGATTGAAGGTTTTGGGCGTGTGGGATAGAAGATGGGTTTGAGAGTGATTGAAGAGTATGAGACTTACAACAAATCCATAGCCTGGGCTGAGAGACGTGAGTGAATGGCCGAGTGGGAGGGGAAGTGAAATGGGTTTAGGTGAGTGAGTACCGAAAATGGAGATGAAGGGGTAGTTAATCGAAGCAATTGATGCACACTTCCCAAGACTGACGTGCAGCAGAGGAACTCAAGATTACGAGCTGGCATCCAATACCTTAATTCCTGCGTTTTATGTTTTGCTTCCTGCGTTTTGTATCTCCTATTTAGCTTTTTGTTTTATGGTTTGCTTCTTGCTTTTTGATGAAGGCAAGCACTAATAATTATAGTATAATGTATTTTTTAGTTCATGAGAAACCATCAAAAGAAATAAATTTTTTGAAAAATTCTTCAAATATTAATATATTTTAATATTTTGTGTCTTCAATGGGTAATTCAATGAGATAGGGATCACGCCTCATGAGAAAACATGAATTATTTAATGCTTTTCCTGTTGCCGAAACTTGGTTCCATTATTTTTTTTTTTGTTGCCCTTTTGTTTGATGGACATACATATTATTCATGTAAATATGAATTTCTACACTCTATCATCAGTTGATTACATTAAACGAATTTTTAATTGTTAATAGTGTTTAACATATTTTTTATTTATTTATAATTTTATCAGCTTATTTATTGTGTGACAAACATGAGTAAAAAATGTCAAAGCAACGTTGCTGTTGCTACTGCAGATACTCAGATAAAGAAAGTAGTTTGGACTGAAAAAATGTTAGAAGATTATCTTGATATATGTATTACTGAGATTCATGTTGGTAACTGCCCAGGAACACATTTCAATTGGGTATGATGGAAAAATGTGATAGATAAATTTAATGAAAAAACTGGAAAACAATATTACTATAAACTGGAAGGCAATCGAGGGGTATGCATGAAATTTTTAATCATACACATTCATCACTTAGATGCACTATTGAAAGAACATTCGGAGTTTGGAAAAATAAGTGGAAATTATTACATTCCATGTCGAATTTTCCGTATGATACACAAGTGAAAATCGTGGTGGCGTCTATGGCTCTTCATAACTTTATTAGGAAGCATGTAATAAAGGATACTGAGTTCCAACCATATGATGATGACGATGATTTACTACCTACTGACACTATAGGCGATGACAAAGCACAAGATAAGTCAAGCATACAACAATCACAAACGTCCAATGAAAATTCTATGAACATTGAGTGTGATCATATTGTTAATCTACTTATGACCCGTTAATTATTTTATTTTTTTTAATGTTGTTCTGTTATAAACTATTTAAATACTTTGAAGTGTTAAATACTTTAAATAATTTAAAAAAAGAAAGAAAGAAAATGATTGACATCACTTTTTATTACATATAAGAACAAAAGAAAGAAAATGTTGATGTTTTGTTACCTAAACCATTACAAAATAATTGTTACTTGTGAAAGCTAACATTAAACATTTTTATATAAAAAGGTTATAAAATGAAAAAAAAAAAAAAAAAATCATTAACAACCTTTGGCCTTTATTGAAAAACATGTAATAATTTCACGTAAAATGACATATTTGATGGGACTGGTAATGATTTTTTTAGCCTATAATAAAAAAAATTATTACATGTCCTTTATTGTCATTTTTACAACTAAAAACACTTTTTTAGTTTTGTTACCTAACATCAAAAAGGGAATGTCTTCTGTTTGGTCATGGCGTAAATGACACAGTTTACACTCACCAACCAAAAAAGGACAACTTAGCTTATTTCAACTTACAAAATGAACTTAACTACACCAGATTATACCACCTGCAAAATGAAACCCATCATTTCTCTCTTCAGATTTTCGCATGCACCCACCGCTCATCCAGCTGGAACAGGCCGCCACCCACAACCAGCCCGATCCTTTGCCCAACCAGGTTCAAAAATCCAATGCCGCCCAGCCCACCACATGGCCGATGCAGGCCGCACCCACCGCCCCGGCCCATCTGGCCGGAATAGGCTGGCACTGACGCCCAGGCCGATCCCCCCGTCCAGCTGGCTGCCACCGCCCAGCAGGCTGCCCACCCATGCTGCCTTGCCCACCGCCTAGCCTGAAATCGCTTGTTTGATCCCCTGTTAGGAGGCCGGCACCCACGCCTAGGCCGATCCCCTATCCAGCCGGCTGCCCACCGCCAAGCCTGAAATCACTTGTTTGATCCCTTGTTGGAAGGCTATTGGAATCTTGGGTGTGGGGCATGTTTTAGTTGCCATGTGGTTTGTATTCTTTAATCTGAAATGGGTTGTTGTACATGGGGTTATGAAGGACACAAGTGTGAACAAACTGACATCTGCTAGTTATAGTGTGAAAATTTGTATTTGCCCAATCTGGGTTTCCCCAATTCTTAGATTTTTACTTCTTTTTTTTGCTTTTGCTTTTACATCAATTTGTTGTGTAAACATGTGATGGAATTTGTATAGTTGCAGTGGATTGATGTTGGCTTTGTAGTGGATTGATTTGCTCTGTGAATATAGGTAGCAAGTCTACATAGATTTCTCAGATTTTTAGTCTATTTTTTTGGGTTATTTTGTTGCTGGAATGGTTTTTTTCTAATTCCTTCAGTCAAAGCAACAGTGGTGAACCGTCGGAGTAGCTTGGCGTCGTGGGCTTGGCAAAGCTGGGCGGGGCAGCGTTTGGAGGTGCGTGGTCTAGGCAGTGAAGTTTGGCATTTGATCTTGTGCATCCAAGTTTATTTTGTAAGTTGAGATAATCTGAGGAGACAACATTTTAGTGGAAGTCAAAAAAACTCATGTTTTCTGCCTTGACTGTATAATAGCACATCTCTATAAAAAAAGTACTTAAAGACATGCAGTTACCAAACATGTAAACAGTTTTTCAGTAATTGCACTTTTGCGAAAAACTCACAAGCAAAATGTCACCCACTTAACCCACTTAAGTAGGGTGTTACGCAATTTCACTCCTTAGTTACTATCTTCTTGTAACCAAAATTGATTAAAAACCTATTTAAACCTTTATGCTTTAGTTCGATTGAAAGAACTATGATTGAAGTATTAATCGAACTTTTCTATCACTAGTTCATACAAACAAACTCCCATTTTGCTCAAACGAAACCCAGAATACATTGTTTCACCCACAAGTGCGACACATTTCAATAGAGTTACTGGCTCGTTTGAACGAACTACAATTGAGTCATCGAACAATCCATTATGTGTTAGATTCATTCAAATGAAATTCAACTCTATTCGACCAAAACACATTGTCGTACGTTTGTTATGCATGAAATGCACACAAAACCCTAATATTCTCACTACCACTCCTTGTGTCACACCTCATCTTATACTTGAAACATTTCAACAAGCAATGCAAACATGTCATTTACATCATAAAAACTCACTTTCCCTTTCAACAAAACACACCCAAAAAAAAAATGTCTAACACAACTCCAAATACTCTTCACCATTATACGTACCAACATCACAATGCATTCGTCAAACTCCAAAAACACTCCTACAACCATATTCATAACAAATCAATGCCAATACCAAAACCCTAAACACCACCACAACATTATGATCACAACAACACAATTACAACATATTCTGCAAATTTCCATGCAACTTATCATCAACTTCATCATAATATCATCACCACCACCATTATTTTCTCAACAACAAGAACAAATTTGTTCCAATTTCATTCGACCAAACCCCAAGTTTGTTCAAAAGAAGTTGCTCACATTTGAATTATGTTAAAAGAACTCCCAAAATTAATACCCCCTTGATTAAATGTCCACGTGCCTAATTGCGCTCTATCTATTTACACCATAAAATCATTTTTATTCTCTACACATCATATATATTTTTCTCTAAATCTTCTTCCTTTATTTTTTTTTTTGGTTGTTGTTATTTTTCTTAATCCAATCAAACACCTATATCCCAACCTTGATCTCTTAATCATGCAGAACCCAAAACATTTTTGAGGAACCATTATTAGTTGAGGATAAAACATTCTAACATTATTAAATCTTTTATGACTATCACTTTTTGACGTGACAGTAAAAATTACCACAATTTTAAATGCATTACTATTAAATTTTAAATTAAAAATAATTTTGATTATAACGTCAGGAAGTGTACACTTGAGACTATGTGAGTAAGAATGTCCATAGCATTTATAAAAATTTAAAAAAAAAATTATCATTTTGTTTAAAAAAAAAAAAAAAAAAAAAACCCTTAACAGGCACCGTTAACAAAAAAAGCCGTAAATAAAAAATTGCCTTGTCGTGTGGACGAGAGAGAGAACCATGCCCTAATTTTCTACCATTTGTAAAGGAATTTCAAATCTCATGCCCTAAAAACCAAACACACAACTTCTACAACAACAACAACAACAACAACAACAACAAAAAAGAGGAAGGGGGAACAAAGGGTCAACGTTTTCTTCAGTATCTGATCGTACCTGGTCTGGTAATTCTTTTATTCGGCATGAATTTTTTTTCGTAAAAATTTCCATATGATTTTCGTGGTTGATTTCAGTGCTTTGTTTTCAGTTCATCTTTTTGCGGAATCGTGAATTTGTAGTTTTGATAGGGTTTGCCTCGCTTTTGTAATTGATTGCTAGCGGTTTCTCTAAATTGTATTGTTCATATGAAGTTATTGGGGGTTTTCGTCGTTTGAAAAGTATATAGTTTTGCAATTCATAATGCTATTAAGTTGGAATTCAGGTTTGATTTTTTTTTTTTTTCTTTCCAATAATTGTGGAAGAAGTATGTTTTTGTATTAAAATCAGGTTTGATTAATATGTTCTTTATTGTGGCTTGTCACGAGAAAATTGTTGAAATTTTTGTCCAAGCTTTAAAGAAATTGTGATATTACCAAAGGGAAAATGTTGAATGTGGTTATGATTTTTCTAGTTTGTCTAATGTCAAGGGGTTGGCTCAAGTGGAAGCTTGGGTGTGGGGCATGTTTTAGTTGTCATGTGGTTTGTATTCTTTGATCTGAAATGAGTTGTTGTACATAGAGTTATGAAGGACACAAGTGTGAACAAGCTGACATCTACTGGTTGCAGTGTGAAAAATTGTATTTGCCCAATTTGGGTTTCCCCAATTCTTAGATTTTTACTTTTTTTTTTTTTTTTGCTTTTGCTTTTACATCAATTTGTTGTGTAAACATGTGATGGAATTTGTATAGTTGCAGTGGATTGATGTTGGCTTTGTAGTGGATTGATTTGTTCTGTGAATATAGGTAGCATGTCCATATAGATTTCTCAAATTTTTAGTCTATCTGTTTTTGGGTTATTTTGTTGCTGGAATGGTTTTTTTCTAATTCCTTCAGCCGGAGCAACGGTGGTGAACCATCGGAGTAGCTTGGCGGCGTGGGCTTGGCAAAGCTGGGCGAGGCGGCATTTGGAGGTGCGTGGTCTAGGCAGTGAAGTTTGGCATATGATCTTGTGCATCCAAGCCTATTTTATAAGTTGAGATAATTTGAGGTGGCAACATTTTAGTGGAAGGCAGAAAACATGAGTTTTCTGCATTGACCGTATAATAGCACCTCTCTATCAAAAAAGCACTTAAAGACATGCAGTTACCAAATATGTAAACAGTTTTTTCACTAATAGCACTTTTGCCAAAAACTCACAGGCAAAATGTCACCCACTTAAGCAGGGTGTTACGCAATTTAACTCCTTAGTTACTATCTTCTTGTAACCAAAATTGATTAAAAACCTATTTAAACCTTTATGTTTTAGTTCGATTGAAAGAACTATGATTGAAGTATCAATCAAACTTTTCTATCACTAGTTCATACATACCAACTCCCATTTCGCTCAAACGAACCCCAGAATATATTGTTTCACCCACAAGTGCGACAGGTTTCAATAGAGTTACTAGCTCGTTTGAACGAACTACAATTGAGTCATCGAACAATCCATTATGTGTTAGATTCATTCAAATGAAATTCAACTCCATTCAACCAAAACACACTGTCCTACGTTTGTTATGCACAAAATGCACACAAAACCCTAATATTCTCACTACCTCTCCTTGTGTCACACCTCACCTTATACTTGAAACATTTCAACAAGCAACGCAAACATGCCATTTACATCATCAAAACTCACTTTCCCTTTCAAAAAAAAAAAAAAAAAATTGTCTAACACAACTCCAAATACTCTTCACCATTATACGTACCAACATCACAAAGCACTCATCAAACTCCAAAAACATTCCTACAACCATATTCATAACAAATCAATCACAATACCAAAACCCTAAACACCACCACAACATTATGATCACAACAACACAACTACAACATATTCTGCAAATTTCCATGCAACTTATCATCAACTTCATCACAATATCATCACCACCACCATCATTTTCTCAACAATAACAACAAATTTGTTTCAATTTCATTCGAACAAATCCCAAGTTTGTTCAAAAGAAGTTGCCCACATTTGAATTATGTTAAAAGAACTCACAAAATTAATACCATTTTTATTAAATGTCCATGGGCCCAATTGCGCTCTATCTATTTACACCATAAAATCCTTTTTATTCTCTACACATCATATATATTTTTCTCTAAATCTTCTTCCTTTTTTTTTTATTGGTTGTTATTTTTCTTAATCCAATCAAACACCTATATCCCAACCTTGATCTTTTAATCGTGTAGTACCCAAAACATTTTTGGGGAGCCATTATTAGTTGAGGATTAAAACATTCTAACATTATTAAATCCTTTATGACAATCACTTTTTGACGTGACAGTAAAAATTACCACAATTTTAAATGCATTACTATTAAATTTTAAATTATTAATAATTTTGATTATAACGTCATGAAGTGTACACTTGAGACTATGTGAGTAAGAATGTCCATAGCATTTATAAAAATAAAAAAATTATTATGATTTTGTTTTTTTTTTTAAAAAAAAAAAACCCTTAACGAGCACCGTTAACAAAAGCCGTAGATAAAAAATTGCCTTGTCGTGTGGACGAGAGAGACAACCATGCCCTAATTTTCTCCCATTTGTAACGGAATTTCAAATCTCATGCCCTGAAAACCGAACGCACAACTTCTACAACAACAACAACAACAACAACAACAAACAAAAAAAAAAAAAAAAGGGAAGGGGGAACAAAGGGTCAACGTTCTCTTCAGTATCTGATCGTACCTGGCCTGGTAATTCTTTTATTTGGCATGAATTTTTTTTTTCGTAAAAATTTTCATATGATTTTCATGGTTGATTTCAGTGCTTTGTTTTCAGTTTATCTTTTTGCAGAATCGTGAATTTGTAGTATTGTCAGGGTTTGCCTCGCTTTCGTAATTGATTACTAGCAGTTTCTCTAAATTGTATTGTTCATATGAAGTTATTGGGGGTTTTCGTCGTTTGAAAAGTATACAGTTTTGCAATTCATAATGCTATTAAGTCGTAATTCAGGTTTTTTTTTTTTTTTTTTTTTTTTTTTTTTTTTTCAATAATAGTTTGTGGAAGAAATATGTTTTTGTATTGAAATCGGGTTTGATTAATATGTTTTTTATTGTGGCTTGTGAGGAGAAAATAGTTAAAATTTTTGTTCAGACTTTGAAGAAATTGTGATATTACCAAAGGGAAAATGTTGAATGTGGTTATGATTTTTCTAGTTTGTCTAATGTCAAGGGGTTGGCTCAAGTGGAATCTTGGGTGTGGGGCATGTTTTAGTTGCCATGTGGTTTGTATTCTTTGATCTGAAATGGGTTGTTGTACATGGAGTTATGAAGGACACAAGTGTGAACAAGCTGACATCTGCTGGTTGCAGTGTGAAAATTTGTATTTGCCCAATCTAGGTTTCCCCAATTCTTAGATTTTGGGGTTAAAATTGAAAAACTCCTGAAACTTCAGGGGGCTAAACTGCATTTTTCCCTATATATACATATACAACATACATATATGTTGTATATACATATATACAACATATATGTATGTTAAATTCACTTTACCCCCTGAAGTTTCATGGGTTTTTCAATTCGAACCTCAATGTTTAAAAATGGGCAATGTACCCCCTAATGTTTCAAAAATTTTTAATTCAAACCCTCTGTTACCAATTTCCGTCTAATTGGACAGAAATCATCCCACGTGGGATTTTGATACCCTCTATTCCAATTTTGCCCTCATTAAAACCTATGAAATTACGTAATTACCCCCAATTTCGTAAGTTTTTATAAGGGTAATTATGTAATTTATTTTTATTAATTGTATATAAATTTTACAGAATTCATTATTATTATTATCTTTTTTAATAATAATAATAATAATAATAATAAGGAGAAGCAAAGGAGAAGCAACCCACAGCAGTTCGTGGGGGCTTGGGAACCCCACGGCAGTTCGTGGCCTCTGCCTTTTGGCAAAGGAGAAGCAACCCAACATTCTTTTTCTCATTGAGACAAAATGAACTCAAGGTGAAATGAAATGTATAAGAATAAAGCTTGGATTTGAGAACCTATTTGTGGTAGATTCTATAAGGAGATGCGGAAGACTGGCTCTGTTCTGGCAGGAAGATTGCAAGTTGACTATTCAAAATTTTTCCAGAAATCATATCAACACTGAAATCACAACACATGAGGGGGTTTGGCATTTTACTGGTTTTTACGGTAACCCGGAGGTGCAACACAGACATGAATCGTGGTCTTTATTAAAACATCTCCACAAGCTGACCCTAGGACCGTGGCTTAGTGCGGGGGATTACAAGGAAATAATGTATATGTCGGAGAAATGGGGCGGAGCTAAGAAAAGAGATGGTCAAATGGAATTGTTTCGGGCTAGTTTAGAGGAATGTGGACTCAGTGACTTGGGATATGTTGGATCAAAATTTACTTGGTCTAATGCACGGGAAGACAGCGGTTTCACGAAAGAACAACTTGATAGGGCTTTGGCAAATAGAGAATGGTGCTCATTATTTCAAGAGGTGGAAGTAAAAGCCTTGGCAGCAAGGTCCTCCGATCATAAGCCACTGTTGATTCTTTTTGCAAGTATAAAGCAGGAGGATTTTACGGTGAGAAGGGGTTTTCGGTTCGAAGCGAAATGGTTGTTAGATGAAGAATTCCAGGAGGTAGTGTGGGGTGCATGGACAGTAGGAGAAGCTTATGGAAATGGGGTTGAGAAGGTAATTCATAAGCTAAATCACTGTCGTAGTGCACTAACACAATGGAACAGAAAGTTTGGTTATTCAAGAAAACTTCTGGAACAAAAGACGAAGTAACTCCATAAGCTACAGAACAACGAGGGACCACATAATCAGAATCAAATAAAAGAACTTAAAAAAGCAATAACAGTGATTCTTGATCAGGAAGACCTAAAGTGGAAGCAAAGGGCAAAACATAATTGGTATACACATGGGGATCGCAACACTCCCTATTTTCATTCTTGGGTGAGTCAACGACGGAAGCGAAACAAGATATCTTGCATCCGGGATGAGGATGGCGAAGAATGGCAGCATCTTCATGACATTAGGAGAGTTTTCGAGAATTATTTCTAGAAGATATACACTTCAGGTGGTTCAGAGAGACTTGATGAATGTTTGGAGGGTATGGAAAATCGGGTAACCCATGAAATGGATACAATGTTGCTGGCTACATACACACGGGCTGAAGTGGAAAATGCTCTAATGGGGATGGCGCCTTTAAAATCTCCAGGACCGGACGGGTATGCTACTTGCTTTTACCAAAAAGCCTGGCTTACTGTGCAGAATGAAGTGTGTGTTGCAGTCCTAGGCTTCCTGAATGAAGGTACTTTCAATGCTAGTATTAACCATACTCATATTGTTTCCAAAAAAAAAAGTCTCCATTTTCTGTAACTGATTATAGGCCTATTAGTCTATGTAACGTGATATATAAAATTATTGTCAAAGTCCCTGCTAATAGACTAAAAAAGGTGTTGCCAGATATAATCTCCCCCTATCAAAGTACTTTTGTACCAGGCCAACTCATTACCGACAATGTTCTAGTGACCTTCGAAGCATTGCATACCATGAATGGAAGAATGAAGGGAAGCAAGGGTTACATGGCTCTCAAGTTTGACATGAGCAAGGTGTATGACAGAGTGGAGTGGGATTTCCTAGAAGGGATCATGCTCAAATTGGGTTTTGCTCAGAGATGGATTCAAAGAGTAATGATATGTGTTCAAACGGTGTCGTATTCGGGGATGATTAATGATCATATACGGCCATCTAGGGGACTGAGACAGGGAGATCCACTATCCCCATATCTCTTTATCCTATGTGCAGAGGGTCTTAGCCATATTCTTGGCAGGGCGGAAAAGAACAAACACATCTCTGGTTTGCCCATCACAAGGGGAGGTCCGAAAATTAACCATCTTCTGTTTGCAGACGATAGTCTCCTTTTTTGCAAGGCAAATATTGATGAGTGGAATGCAATGCAAGCATTACTCGATCTGTATGAGAGAAGCTCGGGGCAATGCCTCAACAAGGACAAGACATAATTATTTTTTAGCCGTAATACTAAGCCGGAGGTTAGGGCTCACTTAAAGTCCATTGCAGGAGTTGGAAGCCCACGGAATTATGAAAGTTATCTTGGTCTTCCAGCCTTGATTGGTAGATCTAGATTATGGTCTTTCAATAAAATACAGGAACGTGTATGAGAGAGGCTTAATGGGTGGAATGAGCGCTTCTTGACTCATGCAGGTAAGGAAATACTCTTGAAGGCTGTTATTCAAGCCATACCCACATACACAATGAGTGTATTCAAACTCCCTAAGACGCTTAATCGGCAGATTAATTCGATGATGTCTCGGTTTTGGTGGGGTCATAAGGAAAATAATTCGTGAGTAGCTTGGATGGGATAGGAAAAGTTGGGATTGACAAAAGAAAGAGGAGGACTGGGTTTTCGTGACCTTGAGAGCTTTAATGAGGCTCTTTTAGCAAAACACGGGTGGAGATTGGTTCAAAACTCTACTTCTTTTGTTACTTAGATTTTACAAGCCAAATATTTCAAAAATAAATCTTTTTTGGATTCAAGTTTGGGGCATAGGCTGTCTTTTGCATGGAAGAGTATATGGGGGCAAAGAAATTACTAGAGGCGGGCTTGATATGGAGGGTGGGAAACGGTCACTCTATTAATATTTGGGGTGATCGGTGGCTCCCAACACCCACTTCACATATGATACAATCGCCCCAAAGAGTGCTTCCACATTATGTTAAGGTAAAGGACTTAATAGATGATGATACCCAATGGTGGAATATTCCATTGATTGAAAAAATCTTTGTAAAGGAAGAGGCTGCAGTTATATGTAACATGGTGATTAGTCCCGGAAGCCAAATCGACAAACTCATTTGGGTGGGGACGAAGAATGGGAATTTTTCGATTCATAGTGCGTATCATCTAGCCCAAACTATGGACGATCATAAGGAGGGTTCCAGCTCGGTAGTGAAGTGTGGGGAAAATATTTGGAGAAAGATTTGGTCCTTTAAAGGTCCCCATGTCATGCAGCATTTTATGTAGGGGTGGCAAAATGGGTACCTGACATGACCCGATTACGACATGCGGGTACCCGTTACACGATTAGCCTATATCCAGACACGACCCGTTTAGCTAAACGGGTAATCGGGTTTGACACGATTATGACACGAAAATAGCCGGGTAACCCGACACGACCCGTTTTACCCGTTTAAAATAACCGGGTCTAATTTGATAGATACAACCCGACACAACCCGATTACCCTAAACTATAAAATTAAAAAAATAATTAAAAAAAAATTCAAAATTGTAATAATAATACTAATACAATAATACATCAATATAGTCAATGCAAAAAATTAAGTTCCAAGAGATTAAAGGCTTTAATAAAGGATAAGAAAAAAATATATATATTGGAAAGTGACTGTAATTCACAAATTGTACTCCAAATGAAATTACTAAACTCATAATTTCACATAAAGTTAAAAGTTAAAAGTTAAAACAAGTAAGTTCATTTATTAAAATAGTCCACTTATTATTTAGTCCCACATGTAACAAAAGTGTTAAAAAATCAATTTAAACAATGAAAATCACAGTTTTCTTGTTGGCTTTCTCTTTTGTTGGTAATTATGTATTAACTTATTTTTTCTTGAAGTAGGCTTCCTTGTCTCCAAAGGCTGAAAATGGTAAAGTAAGTCTTAATTTCTTAAAGTCTGTACTTAAAAAAAAAAAAAAAAAAAAAAAAAAGAGCCTTAAAGTCTGTAAGTATACGTGAGGAGTCCGCAAGGCAGAAAAAAGAGAAAAAACGTGAGGAGTCCGCAAGGGCCGCAAGGCAGAAAAAAAAGAGAAAAAAAAGAGAAAAAAAATAAATCCGGGTCTGGCCGCTGGTGGGTCGCAAGGCAGAAAAAACCAAGAGAGAGAGAGAGAAAAAAAAAAAGCCTTAAAGTCTGTAAGTATACGTGAGGAGTCCGCAAGGCAGAAAAAAGAGAAAAAACGTGAGGAGTCCGCAAGGGCCGCAAGGCAGAAAAGAAAGAAAAAAAAAAAAAAAAAAACCGGGTCTGGCTGGTCGACCCGCCAACCCGCCAGACTCGAAACTGTGCGGGTCTGATGGGTCGACCCTCCAGACCCGCACAGTAATCGTGTCTAGCGGGTCGACCCACCAGACACGAAATTTTCGGGTCTTAATCGGGTAGACCCGATTACGACCCAAACCCAATATCTGTTTTTTCGTGTCGTGTTCGTGTCGGATTCGCGGGTCGTATCAAAATTGCTGGCCCTAATTTTATGTGCAAAACCGCCAAAATATCCTTCCAACGAAGTGAAATCTTTTTCGTCGTCAAATTACACTTGATCCAATGTGCCCTTTATGTGAACAGTTGGAGGAAACCTCGGGTCATGTCCTTTGGAGTTGCCCTTTAGCCCAAGATGTTTAGCTGGAATGCAACAAGAGATTACAGAAGTGCTCGAGTTGTGATCAGGATTTTCGAACACTGTTTGACCATTTATTGGAGAAGCTGGAGGAGGAGGAAATTATGTTATTTGCTGCTGTGGCGCGGCAAATCTGGTTTAGACGTAATCAGGTGATCCACGGCAGGGAGATGATTCCACCTTCGGTAGTTATTCAAAGGGCCTGAATCCAACTATGAGACTATGAACAGGCGCAGACCAGAACGGGACATGAAACAAGCAGGACCCCTTCCACACAACTGGTGTTACAGTGGCAGCCACCTCCAGTTGGTTTTCTAAAGCTGAATTGGGATGCATCTATTGATGCTGTGGGGGGAAGTATGGGGATGGGAATAGTGGCTCGGGACCATACAGGACGAGTGTTGGCAACAGTCTGTAACACAAAACCCCATGTTCGGGATCCTTCATTCGCTGAGGCTCTGGCGTTGAGGAAAGCTGTAGAGTTGAGTGTTGATATGGGCTGGTAGCAGATCATACTGGAGGGCGATGCTTTGGAAATTATTCAACATCTACAATGCACTGCAGACTGGTGGGGCAGTTATGGGTCAGTAATCCGAGATGCCAAGGCGAAACTGAACAGAGTAGCGGAATGGAGGGTGGAGTATGTCTCTCATGAGGCTAATAAAGTTGCGCATAGTCTTGCAAAACTAGCACTATCCCAGCAGGGGCAGATTCTGGGTAGACGACTATCCTCCTTGTATCCAAACTCTGATTTCCCATGAGCAAGTCTCTCTATAATAAATGAAGTTGATTGATTCTCCAAAAAAAAAAAAAAAAAAAAAAAACAATTTTTACTTCATGCAAATTGTTACGTAAGCAATTCTTCATAACAATTCTTTATAATGAATTTAGGACTTAGAGTTTGAACATTACCATTAGATTAAATTTAAATGATTAATAATTAAGTAACTAATGTGTTTCTTATAATTTATACATTATAATCACAATTTGTAGTAAGTAAAAACTTAACAATTTGAATTTAAATCATATATATGTCATGAATCGTGATTATGGGATCATAAAATATAAGTATATAAAAATTAATATTGACCCATATAATGATACAATTATATAAGTATATAAATGTTTACATATAAGATACAATATATATTAATATTGACATTATATACTTGATCTGTGTTAAGCATTAACATTTTAACATATTAACTAAATAATACTATATGTAATATGATAATAGTGATTAGTGTGTGTGAGTGTGACATAAAGCATTTTACGTTGTAATTTAAAAAATACTTAATCTAAAATAAGAAGAAAAAAAATGCGATTGAAAAAAACACAATTTTTAAAATCGTAATTATTGAAATTAAAATAACAAATTGACCCTAAATAATACTACATAACACAATTTTTATTTATAATTCATAAATTTTAAATTTTAAATTTTTTATTAAATTTAATCGTAGCAATCCAATTTAATTGAATTTAATCTTGGCCGTTGTATTTGATCTATGGTATAAACCAATTTGAAAGAATTATATGGTGCTCCGCATGACATAATAAGCTCATTAATCAAACGTTATAAATTGAATAAGAAAGTCAAGATCCTAATAAACGGTCTAGATCATCTACTATGCTTGCAATAGAACCGGTCTCACTATCAGACGCACACAGAGGATTAATTCCAGGTGAATATATTGCAGGATTAATTCCGTAATGCGTGCAAATTAGAGAACCCCAAATTTAACGTAAATCTATCATCTCTGATCTCTCCATTCTCTCGACTCTCCCCTCCGGTCTCCACCATCCTCCTCGCCTCCTATCTCTGTTGCCGCTCCCACCACTCCCCCAGTGCCCCCAACAGCAACCACCACCACCACCACCACCGCAGCAACCACACACCTCGACGCCTGGCTGAAGCTGAACTGCTCGTGCCCGGTTTCCAGGAACTTGCCGCTGCCAACCCCGCTGTCCACGCCGCTCTCGGAGGTCGTTTCACTCTCGCAGTACGCCGCGGATCGGAGGCGGAGGAGGTGATAAGATTTGTGGGTTTTTCTTTTCTTTTTGGGTTTTTTCTTTTTTCTCCGTTTCTTCTTGGGTGGTGGGTGGTTTGGGGTTTTGCCGTTTGATGTGTTTGTTTGGTTGCCCAGAAAAATGTGTAAATATTTTTGGATAGATAGGTATTGGGGTTTCTGTTTTTTACTGAATTATGGTTTGTGTTTGTTTGGCAAAAATGATTCAATCCTAGAATTCAATATTATGTGAAAGACCAACACCAATCTGTTATATACTTTTTCTGCTCTGATAAGCTCGGCTCGTTTACACCCCTAGAAGGAAGATGCTTGATGGGTGGTGCAGTATAATGGGATATGGCCGGCATAATGAAGAATATTCATGCTGGACTGATTGGTGTTTATGCTGTTATGGTTAAAGCATTTGCATGTCCCACCCAATTTAGTTCCTTGGCTTGGTCAAACTGTTTCTTACTAGTGTTGTTGCTATCCACCCACAGTTCTAGGTTTCCACGTGCTCAAGTAGAAATAGTGTTTTATGGTCCTGATTGATGGAGTTTGATATAGCTTGGAGAGAGTTCCCCCTGGTAGACATATGTTCGTCTGAAACCCATAGAATGTTGAAAAGAGTTTGTCTATATGCGTTCCTCACTATATGTGCTATGCAGCTCGCTGCCAGACACATTTCTTTAGTCTTTGAGTAGAAGTGTTTATTTTGGCTCTGTTTTGATTATATATTTTAATGATATGAAGTTTCTGGTTGTTGAGTGCATGTGCTAATACGGAGCACCATTCTGCAGGTCAGATTCTTTTGGGGCATATATTTGTACTACTCTTGATGGGTGCTCCTAAGCAGAAATGGACACAAGAAGAGGAAGCAGCACTTAAAGCTGGAGTTATTAAGCATGGGGCTGGCAAATGGCGCACAATACTTAAAGATCCAGAATTTAGTGGTGTCCTGTATCTGCGTTCCAACGTAGATCTCAAGGTATGGTTCTTTGGACATAATTTACTGGATTGAGTTTATTTCTAGCGAGAATCTGAAGACTTATGCCTCTTTTTTTCAACAGTTTCCATCATAAAAGACTGAAACAAAAGCTTTATGATGAACTTTATAGTTCAGCATAAAGTCACTAAATAATCTGCTTTTGTTGCTGGGCAGGACAAGTGGAGAAATATGAGTGTAATGGCAAATGGATGGGGATCCCGAGAGAAGGCTAGGCTAGCTGTTAAAAGGGTGCCACAGGTACCTAAACAGGATGAGAACTCCATGTCTCTCAGTTCTGTTGGTCCAAGTGACGAAGACATTGTGGATGCTAAGCCTCTTGCAGTTTCTAATGATATGCTGCAGATTGCCTCTTCAAAGAGATCTATTGTAAGGTTAGACATTTTAATCAATTGATGTTTTAGTATCTTATTTCCATAACTTGGTATGTGGAAAGTAGTTTCACTTGCACTGTGCCACTGTCTCAAACAATTATTCTCCTCTTAAACAGTTCTATGTTCTGTTGAGGGCCATTAACCTTTTTTCCCCCCTCTGATGTGCTTGTGTATTCATAGTTGATAGTTTGGAACAAGATATCCCTAATGTTTGTATCAATACTTTTAGCTAAATTTGTATACACCCTATGTACTAGGGTTGCGCCCCTCTGCGCGTTTTGATATATACAACTTTACTTATCAAAAAAAAAAAAAAAAAATTAGCTAAATTTGTCAAGCGGATTTAACTTAAAAGATCATAAAACAGAGTGGCACTTTGAAATCTGCCCTGGTGAAACTCCTACGTGAAGCTTATTGAACTGTTATTTATACGTACATCGTATCTCATGTCATTAAGTTTTTGGATCTAAGATCAGAACTTTTTTTAATGGCTCATATGTAGTGATGGGTGACCTATAGTTGGAGCCATGAGGAATAGTAAGAAGTACGTTTAATGTGGGTCAAGCATGAAAAGGGGTTGCCACATCAAAGTGAGTCATCTAGTTATAGAAACCAATGTAAACACCCCCTACCCCCAATGATATTTAATTTCCAATCATGTCATGCATTAATGAAATAAGCTAACGGAATTAAATTTTTTGTCATCTTGTCAATTGTTTAGTTGTTTGTAAATGCACAAGTGCTAGAACTTGCTACCTATCATTTGATAAGATTACTTTAGATAAGCCTTAAACCATTAGTTGAGGCACCTACTAGTTATCATTACTCTAGACAGGCAAATATAGGGCTTATGTGATTGAAATTGGTTTTATGTAGCCTTAGAATTGCAAATGAGGCAGTACATAGGTCTGCCCAGTAGCAGTTTCTGTCATGGCATCAATGGGTCCTTTACCACTCTATATTGAGTGGCATAAGTGATCTGATATGCATGATGTGATTTAAATTCACTTTGCACAAAGGAGCTTCAATATATCAAAATTTTACAATGGTAACAAACAAGTAATATTTTGGAAAACTCGGTCTCTTTATCTTAGATTAATTTCAATATGCCATTTATTTTGTGCAGTGTAATTTTTGTGGGTTGGATCTATCATTTAGAAGCATTAGATATTTTATGTTCACATTATATGTGTTTGTTCCGTATCAAAAATATTATGTGTTTATTTGCATACTATGTCATCTTCTGATTTCATTTTTATAGGTTGGACAATCTTGTATTTGAGGCTATTACCAGCTTGAAGGAGCCCGGCGGTTCTAATAAGACAGCTATTGCTACGTATATAGAGGTAGCCTATTTTTTTTTTTTTTTTTTAAATGGAATTATAGGTATATTGTTCTCGAGTAAATGTCCTATGAGGCATCCTAGTGTCATGACTCTTTGGCCTTACATTAACCTAATTGGACCCATGACATTATAATTTTGAAACATGATAGTATATGTGAGAGGATGACATGGTCCTTACACTTTTCATTGTGGGTCCAAATGGTTAATTTCGATAGTTTGGGGCTGAGAACCGGCAGTCAATTTTGTGAAAACCTATAGTTGAACCTCTAAATTTTGTTTCTGGACATAAGTGATTTGGACATCGAATTGAATTTTAGTTGAACCTCTAATCGGAGGTCTACAAGCACATGTCATGAAATAGATCCACTAACATCTTACATGTCGCATCCACCCCGACCCTCTCCCCAGTCCTCCCTTTCTTACTCTGCAACCCCAAAACCCCAATTTCCAATTAATTCACTCCATTCGGCTTATTGGTTTTCACACCACATGATATTTACCTGCCACATCAGATATTACAGGCATGTGTCATGGTAAAGCTTCGCAACTGAGTTTTGAATCTCACGATTTCTCATCCCCCCTCTCATATGCCCTTCAAACCCCGTACCATAATTCCAATTAGCGGGGTTTGCTCAACTGAGCTTCAAATGCTGTGACATTTTACCTCTTGCGGTTCATTTATGACACCGTTCACATCAACTTGTTAGTGGAACCATTCATGTGTGCATTGTGCTGAGTCATCATAGAGCTTGAAACTTTGGCATCGTACCCAATTACAATATATGACACAACCCCAAGAGGTTGGCTCGATTGGTAAGTCACTTGGCCTTGGTGCTTCATGAAACATTAGCAAAACCCCTTGAATGCAAACAATTCCTTGGGGCCACAGGCGAAAGCCTGAACTTTACCCAATCCGCGTGGAGGGGGTGATTTACATGGTGTCCCGGGAATCTAGTTGGGACAAAGCCCCAGATACCCCGGTTATCCCAAAAAAAGAAGAAGCAATAAATGACATTTTTGCTGTCAATCCATGGGCTGTCCCATTGGTTGTGCTATACTTTTAGGACTTGTAATCAAGTGCTTGTTTGCCCAGTAGATGGGAAGATGCTTTTATTTTTTTTAATATCCGTCTATGTATTATCATCGTAATCTTTTGAAACCAGTTGAGTTGCAGTTTCTTATTTTATAGGAACAATATTGGTCACCTCCAGACTTTAAGAGGCTATTATCAGCAAAGCTAAAGAATTTGACAGCAAATGGGAGACTGATTAAGGTAAATATACATAGCAAATATGTGGCTTGATCATCTGGAGTCAATGCTGGCCTTCTTGCTTTACTTCTGTGAATGCCAAAGAATATTCAATTTTATTAATGCTAAATAATGTGTTTTTTTTGTTGTTGGGGAAAGTGAAAAATAAAGGAATTTTAATTGAGCACCTATTAAGTGTGTCATACTGCCATGAACCAATGTCCACGACCATGAACTTTTTTTTAACTAGAATTAGTTTGGATTTTTTTTTTTGAATAGTGTAAATTGTCAATTGACATGCGTACATGATTGGTTGGGTTATTTGAAGTGTTCATTATAAATGTGATATTTATGAATTATTAATTCTTTGCATTCTAGAGCATCATCATTAAATTGGTTTATCTAGTCAAATCACAACGTTTTATTTTGTTTGGATCGGTGTGGTTGACATGTTTGATATGTGTCATAAAGAGTTAGTGTCAACAAATAAGGGACTTAAGATTCTATTTGGTTGGGTTGTATTAAGTGTTCATCTATTCCAATTGTGTCATCTTCACAATTTGCACTTTATTGGGTTTGGGGATCAAGGTTTTGAGTGATGTTTCACAAAGAAAGAAATGAGACTTAAGATACTATTTGGCTTTCTTCTTTATCTCACTTTTCTAATCTTTATGCATTGACTATGTATTTCTTCTTTTGTTACTTATATCTTTTATTTTTATTTTTTATAAGTAATGAAAAACTTTACTGAAAGCGTAAGACGCTCCTAAGTACATAGGCTAGATACACAGGGAGCTTTCATAAGCCCGCAACCCAAAAAACTGCAAAAACACCCACAACCCAACCCAACCAAAAAGCCCACAACCCCAACACCCGCAAGACAAGAAAGTCCAAAGTCCTCAAGCGCTACACAATCGTGGGCCTTGCCTTTCCCACGCCTAGATGATGCTCCCTTTGCATCATAGTTAAAGGAGCATTCCAAATTCAGAAGCTCCCTTCTACCCGTGACCTTTTTTTTTTGATAAGTAATGATGATATAAAAAAAGTGCAGAGGGGCGCAACCCATATACACGGGAAGTATAACAAGAGAGCGTCTAAGAGGGAGAGAAATGAAAAAGGAAGTCAGAAAAGCTAATCACTAACGGAGCTAGCCAGGCGGCCGTCCAAGAGTACAGAGTGAAAAAAAAGAAATGAATAAGTTCCTCTAAAGACCTAGAGGAGTTTTCAAAACATCTTGCATTTCTTTCGCTCCATACACACCACATAAGACAGAGAGGGATCATCTTCCACACAACTGCACTACGAGAACGCCCTCCCGTCCACCAACAATCGAACAAGTCCCTTACCCTGCTAGGCATAACCCAAAGCAACCTGAACCGACTAAAGATAGTGTGTCAGAGAGCTCTTGCAATCTCACAGTGAAGAAGAAGATGATCAACAGACTCTCCATTCTTCTTACACATAAAACACCAATCCATAACCACAAAGTTCCTCCTTCGCAAATTATCGAGAGTCAGAATTTTGCTGAGGGCCACAGTCCACCCGAAAAAAGCCACCCGTGAAGGCACCTTCGTGCACCAGATACTCTTCCAAGGAAACGCCTCATGGTCAGTGTTGGACAAGGCCTTAAAGAACAACTTCACCTCGAACTTACCCTTCTTGGACGAGGCCCATCGAATATGATCCACAGAGTCAACGGTTATCTTACAAGAATACAACCGATCAAAGAAAGCAATGACCATATCCATCTCCCAATCTTGGACGGGCCGCACAAAAATGACATTCCACTCGACAACCCCATTTCTCCAAGAAAAATTGTCCTTCACCCAAGCTTCTTTAAATCTAGCAATATTGAACAAGGAAGGGAAGGTATGCTTCAACGGTTGATCCCCACACCAAATATCATGCCAGAATCGAACTCTCGAGCCCGCCCCAACTTCAAAACGAATACCTTTGGCAAAAAAGTTCCAACCTTGCCGGATATGCTTCCATAGACCCACTCCATGAGAGCCCGAAACCTCCTTAGTGCACCACCCACCCTCCTGGTCTTCGTACTTAACTTTTATAATCTTATGCCAAAGAGCCTCATTCTCATTCGCATACCTCCAAAGCCATTTCCCCAATAGAGCTTGGTTAAACTGATGCAACTTCCGAATGCCGAGACCCCCGGAACGAAGTGGACGACAAACTTGATTCCAACTTACAAGGTGCAACTTAGGCTCATCTCCCATCTCTCCCCACAAGAAGTTTCTTTGGACTTTCTCCAGCCTTTTTGCAACACTCATAGGAATAGGGAACAAAGACAAAAAGTAAGTCGGAAGATTGGATAACGTACTCTTTATGACAGTTAAACGGCCTCCCTTAGAGAGATACATTCTTTTCCATCCAGCCATCTGACGCTCCATCTTTTCAATCACCTCGTTCCACATAGCCGTATCCTTGAACGATGCCCCAAGAGGCGTACCCAAATACTTCATAGGCAAAGCAGCGACATTGCACCCAAGGATATTAGCTAAAGCCCCTATGTTCTCCACCTCACCAATAGGCACGATTACTGACAAGATTAACTCTCAAACCCGAAACAGCTTCAAAACATAAGAGAATAAGGCGCACGTACCGGATTTGCTCGGGAGACGCTTCACAAAAAATCAGAGTATCGTCAGCAAATAAAGAATGAGAAACCACCAACTCTGAAAAGACCCTTTCTCCCACAGAGAACCCAGTCAACAGGCCTTGCTCAACAGACGCATTCACCATCTTGCTTAGGGCTTCCATAACAAGAACAAAAAGTAACGGAGAAAGAGGGTCCCCTTGCCGAATACCCCTTGAACTGTTAAAGAAACCCTCCGGAGAACCATTCACAAGAATGGAGAATCTTACCGATGAAATACACCACTCTATCCAAGCCCTCCACCTTTCCCCGAAACCACACTGATGCTGCAAATACAAAACAAAATCCCAATTAACATGGTCGTAAGCCTTTTCCAAATCCAATTTGCACATGACACTTGACTCCCCTGTTCTCAAGCGACTATCCACACATTCATTAGCAATAAGGACAAAGTCTAATATTTGCCGACCATCGATGAACGCATTTTGAGAGCTAGAGATGATCTTACCCAAAACCGTTCTCATCCTATTAGCAAGAACCTTGGAGATAATTTTGTACACCCCTCCCACCAAGCTAATGGGCCGAAAATCTTTCATCTTCACCGCATCCGCCTTTTTTGGGATCAAAGAGAGGAAAGTTGCATTCAAGCTCTTCACCAACCTCTGTCTACGATGGAATTCCGCAAAAACAGCCAAGACATCATGCTTTACTACATCCCAACAAGCTTGAAAGAAAGCCATGGAGAAACCATCCGGGCCTGGAGCTTTGTCACCCTCCATACCTTTTACTACCTCCCAAACCTCCTTATCCTATCCTCAAAATCTCTTTCTAACCAAGTACTATCCTCCTCATCAATGGACAAAAAAGACTGGTTATTCATTTTGGGTCTCCAAGTACTTCGCTCTGAATATAATCTTTGATAAAACTGCACGATATGATCTTTTACCTTAGTGGGATCGTCAACCAAGACACCATTGATACGAAGCACTTCCACACGATTATACCTGCGATGAGAATTAGCCACCTTGTGAAAAAACTGAATATTTCGGTCCCCCTCCTTAAGCCACAAAGCTCTTGATTTTTGATGCCAATGAGTTTCTTCACACAACAAGGTGTTCTCCAACTCTTTCGACATATCTGCCTTTTTTAACTTTTCCTCTTGAGCTAGACCCCTCGACTCTGCCAAATCTTCCAACTCTTGAATTCCTTCCAACAACTCCTTCTTTTTCCTCCCAATATCACCAAACACCTCCTCATTCCACTTTTTTAAATCAAGTTTAAGGGCTTTCAGCTTATTAGCTAGCACAAAACTAGGTAGCCCTTCAAACGAATAAGACTCCCACCAAGACTTGGCCTTGTCAACAAACCCTTCGGACTTAAGCCACATATGCTCAAATTTGAAGCACTTGTTACCTCCACAAGGAGCCCCACAGTCCAGAAGCAAAGGGAAGTGATCGGAGAGAAGACGTTGAAGTCTTCTTTGAGACACTGTTGGGTAATGATCCTCCCAATCCGAGGAGAATAAGAACCGATCAATCCTAGACCAAGTCTCATTCTCTTGGTTATTTGACTAAGTAAATTGGCCCCCTGTCAACGGAATATCCACCAACCCGTTTTCGGATATGAAATCCGAGAACTCCATCATGCCTGTAGAATAGTAAGGGACACTAGAGCGCTCGCTGGGAAATCGGACAATATTAAAATCCCCACCAAAACACCAAGGGACCTCCCACAGCGTCATCAAACCAGCCAACTCTTCCCAAAGGACCCTTCTCTCCACATCGTCATTCGGGCCAGACACCCCCCCAAACGCCCAAACAAAGTTGTCCTCCACATTCTGAAAAGAACAAGCCAAAGAGAAGTGTCCAAAACACTCCTCCTTACTCTCAACCACCCTCCTATCCCACATCAACAACATACCCCCTAACAACCCGTTAGACCCTTTTGACATCCAACCCACATGTTGACCTCCCCATAAACTACGAACCACCTCTCGGGAGATGGTCTCCATCTTCATCTCAATCAAGCACACAATATCCGCTTTCCATTCTTTCAAAAGACCCCTAATCCGCAATCTTTTCTTGAGAGCACTTAACCCTCTCACATTCCAAGCAATGATGTTCGGCTTCATAGTCCACTGAGTCGCCCCTTTCCTCTGCCCCTACCCTGCACAATTTCCGATTGGCACCTGTCATAATTAAGAGAACACCCTAACCTCTTTAATTCCCTCTTTCCTTTGGAGACAGGAGTATTGACAGAATTGCCTCGAGTATTGACAGAATTGCCTCCCAACCCAGATTCAGGCTGCGCTCTAGAGGCTTCAATAGAAGTGAGCAAAGCCGCTAGCTTCTCCTTTTTTCATTCATCAGAAACACCAATTTTGGGACAAAAGTCTAGGCAGCTATCAACAACCCAGCAAGAAGAAACCTTCTCTAACTCTATATCCTCCAGCCCCCCTTCCCCTGAGTAGCTACCCTCATCCATATACCTATTCCAGACTCATCAGGAAGCGAAGACGCTGGTGACCTCAGCCCCCCAACAGCTGCCGAGCCCAGACCCAAATCCTCCCCCTAGGGAATCTCCGCCGAATAGCCCACTCCAACCTGCCCTGCTTCCAGACGAGCACAAGTCTTCGGCGCATTAGGCTGAGCCCTTATCGGAATCAAACCCTTCCCAGCTTCACCGATCTCCGCGGGGTATTCCGACGGCATGCCAGTCTTCCAAGTCCCCATCGGCGGCACTTCCCCTCCTTTCTCAACTTCCGACTCTTCTGTGGCTTCTTGAAAATCTTCCAGTGCCAGAATCCTCATCGTCGGAGCCCTTTGTACCTCCCCGAGCAGCACGCCAGAACACAAATCGACGATCGGGGGCGACTTGGCTAGCAAAGGCGAAGACTGGGCGATCTCCGACATCGTCTGAGCTCCTGCCGTCGACAACGGAGCTGTCTCCACCGGCGACGTAGTCTCCGGCACTTGAGTATTCGTCGACAGCAAAGGCGAAGACTGGGGGTTATCGACGGTGCCTTAACGACCTCCGGCACCGACTGAGCTAACTCCGGCGATAGAGAATACGCCGGCAACGACCCCACCAAAATCGTCGGTGCCTTTATGTTCTCCAGCGACAGCTGGGCTAGCGTCGGTATGCTCTGCTTCAGCACCGGCGGCAATCCCAGAACTCCTTTCGATGGCCCACTTGGAGTTGAGCATCCCCCACTAGCATCCCATCCCTTGCAATTGACCACACCTGCGGCCCATCCAACCTTCCTCCTCCTATATTTTAGCAAAGCCTTACCCTTTGCTGTGGGCTGGGCCTTACCCTTCTTAACATGCAGTTGTGCCTTGGGCTGATCCACACCCATTTTAACTTTGCTGTTCATACCTCTTTTCTCTGAGTTTTTTTGGGCTTTAATCTGAGGGACAAACGAGCCTCCCACTTCCTGCCCAGGCTCGTTTTCTTTCACATTTTTGAGAACCAAATCGATCTTCCCCACTCCCACGTCAATCTCTTCTTTTAGTCTGCATAGCGTGTCCCTTACGATTAGCAGCTCGAGCCTAACGTCGAAACAGACCTGCTCCACATGAGAATCAGCGCCGACCCATACCTTCACCCTCTCCGGATCATTGCTCGAGGCAGACACCCTCGCCGGAAAATGATTCGCTGGCGCCATCGTGAACTCCCCCGAGCATTCACCCAATTTTGAGTGTCGTTTTCCAGCCTCGACATGGCCATGGTGGGTACTCGCCGGAAACTGATGCTCCGACGCCCTTTCTGGTTTGACACAATCTATGGCCTTGTTCGTCCCTACATAAGAGTTTTTCTACCACAAGGGCACCCTAGCTACCGGCTCTGGATAGGAACCAAAGACCTCCTCCGCTGGATTCACCGACAGAGCTAACACATCCGCATAACTCCTCCTACCCTTCCCCTCCTTGTCTTTCTTTCCTTTGCTGGCCTCACGGAGAGAGAAGCTTGCCGTACGCAATTCCACTATAAACTGTTCCCAACCTTGTCCATATCTACCTTCTGGAATGAGGATGTTGCCACACCTCCTCCTACCATCAAATTCCTCCATCGTCAAGAAACACCCATGCCTATTCGAACGTCTCTGTACAATTACCCGAGGATACCCTGCTCGGGATTGATCCCAAAAAACCTCAGAACTCTCCACTGTCACCAACTTCTCCACAGCATGCACCAGCCACGCTATCTCATCCTTCTGTAAAAAAACCGACCTTTGCTTCCCATTGCTTCTTTCATAGGTTCTCACTCCTAAGGCCCCTCCCTTAATCAGCAACTCAAAGTCTTTGGACTCCACAGACCACCTCCTCGAACCAGCCATGACACTAATCAAAGAAACTAAAAACTAACACCAGACAGCACCCACGCGCCACCCCGACCATACACCAGACAGCACTACCCGTGACCTTCTGAGGGGTATCCTCTAAAATGTCTTCGATCGACTCATCCCCAAACAAAGCCCAATCTAAATGTTTATATCTATAAACTATGTGGTATATGCCGCCAAGATTCAGCTGTTCAGTAATGAAGAAGAAAATGTTCTGAAGTTCAGATGAGTGCATAAGAGCATTTAGTGATCCTTGTTGGAATTCATTTATTTTGGTTGTGTGGTGAATGTTATTCTTGAAGACGAACCAAATGCAAATATGGTTTGTTTATGGTGATATATTATTGAGTGATATTTTGATCATTAATTGAAATTAAATTTACATGATTTGCACAATTTTCAGGTTTGGTACTTAAAAGTGCAAGACCATTAAGAAAAATACAGAATAGCTTCACCTTGATTAGGAAAAGAAACTATCTTATGACCATGTAACACTTAGCCAAATTCAAGGAAACTTTGAATTTAGTTTTGAGAAAAGTGGTTTTTTTGCTCTGGTAAAAGATTAAATGATTTTTGGGTTACGATTGCTATGTTATTTTTAAATTTACAGGTTAAGCGCAAGTATAGGATCACACCTACTCCAGCATTTTCTGACAGAAGAAGAAACTCTTCCATGTTACTTTTGGAGGGGAGGCAGAGGGTTTTTCCAAAAGTTGAAAAGGATGATACCCATATGTTTACGAAATCCCAGATTGATTTAGAGTTAGAAAAGATGAGGACTATGACTCCACAAGAGGCTGCTGCTGCTGCTGCTCAAGCAGTTGCTGAGGCAGAAGCTGCGATAACAGAAGCTGAAGATGCAGCAAGAGAGGCAGAGGAAGCAGAAGCTGATGCAGAAGTGGCGCAAGCTTTTGCAGCAGCAGCAGTGAAAACTCTGAAAGGAATAAGCAACCCGAAAATGGTAAAATTCCTCTATTACTCTATTTCTGTCTTTCATGACTTCTTCTTATTCTCCTTTATTTATTTTAAATCATTTTTGCTTGAGTTGATAATCTTGAGAAGCTCATCTAGGAATTTTCCTGTTACCATAAGTGTTAAAAAAAAGGAGAGAGAAATAAAATGGAAGAAAACAAGTTCCCCATTTACAGATGTTCAAAAGAAGAGTAAAAGTCTGTCCTTAATTTATCATAATTCTCCAGGATTGCTTTTGTATCCATATATGATCTTCAATCTGTGAGTAGTTCTCGGTGGAACTCAGCATGGAAAATGATTTGACATATCATTTAGTTTGTGGCTATGACTTTTTCTCTCTTTCTTCCCTTTTCACTGTTTCAATATCACTTAACAGAGAAAAAGATAAACTGTTTTTGTATCACTTTTTCTTTTGGTGCCGTGATTCTTTATTTCAAGGAAAAATTCAGTATTTTCAGTGTGATGGTGAACTTTTTGGCTTATATGTTTATATGTTTTTATATATATATTTGGTGAATTTATTTTAGTATGTTTGTTGTGCCAAACTTGCGTATTAGTCACTTGGAAAAATGAAAATAATAATAAAACCAAAGACCAGGTTAGTCCACAGTTCTACTATGTTTGTCTTTGATATGGGTTCTATAAGCTTATTATTTAAATGGTGTAGGCTTGTGAAACGTGTTAGCGTTTTCCTTTTGAAATACTTGTAAAACTTTAGAACATACAACTTTGATTTGGACAATTCACAAGTTAATGGAGCAATGTACTCTCCAGTGCATGTATGCAAAGGGTGAACTAACCCATCACTAATCTTATCATTTTCTTGCTTGGGGTTTCCCTAACTCCTGCGTTTGACTTTTGTAAATTTAATCTCTACTCACAAGTAAAATGCAGTTACCTATTGGGTACCATCATACCAACATTCTTTTTTTTTTTTTGATACCAACATTCTAATGGCCAGTGCTTGCATCTCATTCATCTTCTTTTTGTTTTTGTTTTTGTTTATGTTTTTATAAGCTTCTGACTATATTTTCAACTTGAAATTATGTCAGATGATCCGAGCTTGATATAACACATTCACAAATTGACTGATAAGGAGCAACGAACCAGAGCTCTTACTGACCAGAAAAAGAAAAAAAGAAAAAAAAAAAAGGGGCGCTTTATTTATGTTAAAGAGCCAGCCATATGTTTGTCTTTTGCTTGTAAATATGGTAAGACCTTCCTCTGACAGGCATATGCTGGATTTCCCTTGCAAGCAAATCTTGTTCAACTGGTAGATTCCGTTAACAGCTCCTTTTCTTTTAGAGTTCGGAGTTTGGAGATTTGTCTTTCTGTTTTCTAAACGTTCTGGTTTGTGGCCAATGTTGACCACCGCCTTTTGTTAACTTAGAAAACGCACCAAAATGTAGAAACTAGTGTACAAAGAAATAGAAAGAGGTGGACTATCTGATTGAGATCAGTTCATGTAGTCAAAACTTGCCATGTTTTTTGAATCTTTGAAGTATGAGTAAATGCACCGGTGACGGTTTTAGGGCCATCTGATTTGAATTCCTTTATTGATGCTACTAGATTATCTATTTCATACTTGATCTAAAACCCCTTCATTAAATTTTTGGTCTGGTTTAAGCATTATGTTCTTTACTTCATGCATGTTTCTCCTTTAGGTAGGCTTCACGTATAATTGTGAAATTGTATTTAGAAAGTCCTCTTTTTTTCTTTTTTTTTTTTTAAAAAAAGGCTGAGACATGGAAAGGGGAAGGTTATGGGGCCTAGGGGTCCTTCCCAATGTTAATCCTAATCAAAGATAAAACAGGAATGTATTAGGAATGCTTTTAAATACTAGGTTTGAAGTGGCCCATTTAGCGAGATGGTGCACACGAAAATTGACACTTCTTGAAACTTTGGTAGCATTTAGAGTGAAAATGCTGAAGCATCAAACTCAATGTCGGAGATGATAGGAGCAAAAGCTGGATTGATTGCTAGAATGGTGATGGAGGAAAAAAAAACAGAGACATCCTTCCATTTTCCATCTCTCATGGCTAAGGAATAATCATCTAAAATTAAATTAAGGGGAAACTTCATTTATTCCAAAATTATCAACTATTTTTTAATGTCTCTCCAAAATTTTTAAGATTTGCAATGTAGGATTCTAATTTTTTTAGTTCCTTTTAAGTACCCCCTCTGTTGAATAGTAACCGAGGAAACAAAAATGAGCAAAATACCCTTTCATTAAAAAAAAAAAAAAAAAAAAAGAAAAAAAAAAAGAAGAAGATAAGTGTGGCTGTGGGTTGTCGTTTTTTAATTTTATTAGGGTAGAACAAACATTAACCCTAACAAACATTTTACACGCTAGCTGCCGCTTTGAAAATAGTTGAAAGATCAAAACCTTACGTCTTAAACTTTCAAAATTTAGGATAAATATTAAAAAATGCTTGGTAAATTAGAGGGGGCAAGTAAAGTTCCTACTAAATTAAACTTTACTTAAAAATGCGATAAAAAAAGGTCCTTAACCCTTTTGTTAAAAGAACAACAACAACTATGTTTATGTTCAAAAGCAATATATTTCTTTGTAAAAGAGAAAAAGCGATTTATTTCTTCTATAAACAAAATTAATGGCACACTTTGTATGCGGAATTGACCTATGGAATGAAATAACTATTCTTATAGAATAACTATTCATTTATTTGGCTGCACATCATTCTTGTGAATAACCACTTAAATGACAATGACTATTTCCCTACAAAGAAAAATAGCTATTCATATAGGAACATAATAGTCATTTCCAAAAAAATAAATAAACCATTATTTTTAAAATTTTTGGGTTAAAAGATATAAAAAAGTGGGTTTTTTCTTTTTATTTTTTTCCTAACAAATAATTTTTGGGGCTCAAATATTTTAGGAATTTCGGTTCAATTCCCATGAGAACATCATATGTTGTTAACAAATAAAAAGAATATGAATAATCATTCTATTTTAACTTTTATTTTTAAAATTTTTGATCATATCTTTTTTATTCTTAAAGTTATGACCATTCTATATACCAAACACTATAAGAAAGATGATTCCTTTGACATGGACATGCATCAATACACCTTCACCATGGGTATCCCAAAAATACTGATGCATTTAAGATTTATAATTTGTAAGTACTAAAAAGGAAAGAAGATTATTCATTAAAAAAATAGGGAAAAAAAAAAAAAAACATGAAAAGGGAATAAAGAATAAAGGATAGATGATGGAATTAAATGGAAAGAGACTCAAGGTTTATCCTGCTGGAACAAGATTCTTTTCAGTTCTAGACTTTTGAGTTGTGAATGTGAACATTATCTCTTGGCTTTCGGGTTGAGAAGGATGAACTTTGGCTTGGGGTTCTCTGCCCTCAGTACCAAGGAATAAGAGCTATCTATGCATTAGTTTGAGTCTGTTTGACGCAGATCTACTGTTTAATTTGAAAATTAGTCATAAGCTAGCGGATTTTGTTTGAGTCTGAAATATAATATGTCATCTTTGACGCTTGTAATCTCGTATCTTCGACTATGGTTGCTTCAAAATTTTTGCTTTGTGTTATTTGAGTTTTATGCTCGTTTATCAATGAATGAGACTGAATTGATTAAAAAAAAAAAAAAAATCCTTTTCGGTTTAAATGAATTGAAGAGTATAAAGTTACTTATATTTGAGAGTTTTTTTTTTTTTGAGACACAAATACTCATTCAATATAACTAATCCGATATTAACCAAAGCAAAGATGCTTTTTCGAGTTCAAAGTGCAAGAAATCAAATAATTAAATTAAATTAGGCGTTTTTCGTTAACTCCCCTTGTGCCTTTCCACCAAAATAATGGGTTTTTTTTTTTTTTTTTTTTTTTAATAAAAAAATTAAAAAAAAAAAAATTTAAAAAAATTTTAAATAATTTTACTATTATGTTACATAATTAACACTTTTTTTAAACCAAATAAAGAAATAGTTCAAGTTACTACTGCGTCATGGTATTGATGTGTTATTTCAGAAACTTCATGGGTTGCTTACATATATTGTGAGAAACCCGCACGCAATCATAATTTATTAAAAATACAGTAATTGACCACAAAAACGACAACAACAAAAGGAAAAAACAAAGAAGAAAACAAGAGGAAAATAAATCTTCAGGTTCCAGCAAGCGGGCACACATTTCTTGCAGAAAGCATAGTTCGTTAGAGAGAGAGAGAGAGAGAGAGAGAGAGAGAGAGCTGTTCGATGAGAGATGGCTCACTTCCTCTTCTAAACCAGACCAAGCGAAAATTCTCGTTTCTTCAATCTTCGTTTATCCCTGTATTCGGGTTTCTGCTATACCTGTTTTAGCCTGAACTTTTAGGTAAATCTTCTTCATATTTATATATAATATATGTTTATGCTCGTGTTATTGATTAGTTGAAATCCTGCTTTATCATCAGAGAATTATTTTTTATTATGTAGTGGAGTTCAGTTATGTAGTTCTGTTTTTTAGACAGAAAGCGATTTAACGGAAAAGATAATTCAAGGTATAAACAGGGTATCCTTCTGTTTTTGATGCGGAAATCAGATTTTGTTTAAGATACCCAAGTGGGCAAATGGGGTTATTTATTGTTTAAAATCATTCTCATGTTTTTGTTTGGACCAGAAAGATTGGATGGGAATACTCTTGTTGTTTATGTTGGTGTACTTTGTGGTTCTGTTTAGGATTAAATTATGTGCTCGATTCTGTTTGGATTTAACTTCTGTGGTCTAACTTTTCTTTCAGACATGGATGAGAATTCAAACGACAATGAATCATTGATGGCTCGCATCCAACAGTTGGAACATGGTATGTGCATTTCTGGTATTAATTCTTGGTCCTAAAATGTGTTATCTTTTACTATCAGTGAACTAGTTGAGCAAGTGTCCAACATAGACTGGATTGTCCATTTAATGTAATTGAACAGCTTTCTGGTTTTCTTTTCCTACTGCTGTTGATCAGTGTAATGAAACAAAGATGGCATTCTATTTGATAAAATCAATGTTTTTTGTTTCTCTTTCGAATTTTCGGGTGTAAATTTTTTGGGGGTATTTGTACTCTCCCCGTCTACTATTTTCTTAATAAAATTTATATAGTTGCATTAAAAAAAACAAAAAAGCCTCCAACTTCTTTTAGCCCTAGATGCAGTTACTTCCTCCTCTACAATTCTCATCAATTAGGCCTCACCTGTTTGAAACCTGATCTTATATGTTCTCTCTCTCTCTTTTTTTTTCCTTGTCTTTTTGTATGTTGCATTTTTGCCCTTTCCCAATTGGATTAACTGAGTTTACACATTATAAGTTGAAATATTCATTCTCCACATTTGAAATTGTAAGTCGTGCTTTCTAGAGCACTATGTTCTAAAGTTGATCACTCTGATGTTCACCAGTATCAAATCTATTTTGATCAATAAGATATAACATATGGATTATTTCTTTTGTAGAGCGTGATGAATTGCGCAAAGATATTGAACAATTGTGTATGCAACAAGCTGGACCTAGCTACCTTGCTGTGGCTACGCGAATGCATTTTCAAAGGTATAATTTTTTTTTCCTCAGTCCAAATTATCTATCTTCCCCTTTCTCTCTTTCCCCTGTTATCTTCCGTTGTTTGGGAGGTGGAAGTGGAAGGAGAGAAAGGTGTTCCTGTAGCCTGTTTGTTGGTATATTAGGGGACATGATTATATGCATCATAATAAAATAAATCCCCTATTAGGACAGCTGGCTTGGAGCAGGAGATTGAGAACTTGAAAAAGAAACTAGCTGCTTGCACAAGAAATAATACAAATCTTCAAGAGGAGCTTTCAGCGGCCTACCAAATCAAAGTAAATCTTGAACTTTTAATTATGAAACTTGCTTAACCCTTGCTCCGTGCTTACTAGTCTGCTTTGCTTTCCCCAGAGCCAACTTGCAGAGCTGCACAGTATAGAGGTCTCAAAGGTTTCTCTCTCTCTCTGCCGTCTTCCTCTTTAAGTGTTTCTGTTGTTTACTAACTTATGCATCTTCCATCAAAATCATATCTATCAAATAATCACGAACATGACCAACAACAAAAGCCAAAAGGACATAAAGATTTAGTAATGGCTTTAGCAAGATTATGTTCCGTTATAGTACTGTTCTAGAAGAGTAGTCGATTTGTATGCTTGTCACTTGGAGTGCTGCTGTGTGGAAGATGACGCCTTTGTGCCTTTTGTGGTGTCTATGGATGAATGAATGATAGAAGTTTTGAGGACCGTGAGAGGACTTTGGAAGAGATTAAGTCTTTATTTTTTAACACATTGTAACTTTGGACAACTGCTTTTGTTTCTCCTTTGGTGTAGTTACTATGATTTTCCTGTTCTTTTTTTTTTTGCCTCTACTAGCTAGGTAGGTGGCTTCTCTTGTATACTTCTTGTGAACTTGGGGGTGCCTTACGCTTTTAATGATATCTCAATTACTTATAAAAAAAAAAATGTTTGGGTGATAGTGTTAATAGCTATTATGTTCAAATCCCTGTATGTTTGGCTGGTTGCTCCCAGTAGTACTCTATTTTCTAATTTCATAGAGTTTCTGGATTTGTTTTCTTCTTCTTCTCCCTAGTTGGGTGTCTCTCATGTATATTCCCTGTGTACTTAGGTTATGTCCCTCTATGTTTTCTTATAAGATTGAATTACTTATTAAAAA
Organism: Corylus avellana; assembly: GCF_965113065.1. Classification (NCBI taxonomy): domain Eukaryota; kingdom Viridiplantae; phylum Streptophyta; class Magnoliopsida; order Fagales; family Betulaceae; genus Corylus; species Corylus avellana. The sequence goes on along the minus strand of NC_142493.1, from coordinate 3,980,334 downwards.
AAAACTGCAAACTTTATGAATATTGTATTTTACATGAAATTATTTGTGCTTTATTTTTATTTTAAAATTATACTGCCTTTTCTTCTTTTAGGATCTAGCTTGATCTGTTCTCACATTGCCTCAATAGAAAATAATGATGGATAATCTTCTATGGCCATCCTGCTTGAACGATCTTGCGGTTGGCTTTTGCAAATAATTTTTGGAAGAGCTGCATCTGTTAGCAACAAATTTAACACGTAATACTGAAGAGGAAAGATGTAGGCTTAACACTTTTAGAAAGTGGCATGGATGATAGTTTTATATAGTTACATCACCTCTAGGTTTTGGTTCGGCCTCTTAGGAGACTGAATTATTCTCATGTTATGACAAAAATGAACGGGAACCTCGTTTCACTGTTGTGATTTGTTTCATTTTCCTTTTTCAGAATATGGAAGCTGAGAAGCAGGTTAAGTTTTTCCATGGCTGTGTAGCAGCTGCTTTTGCTGAAAGGGACCATTCAATAATGGAGGTTATGACAGTTACCACCTTTAAGTTTGAGTTTATTGTATGTCTTTTTCTGGTTAGATGTTTCTCTTGTATACTTCCTGTGTGCATGGGTAGTGCCCTTTCACTCTTAATAAATTTCAATTACTTATCAAAAAGACAAAAAAAAAAAAAAAGGTTTGAGTTTATTGTATGATTCTTTGTGAAAGCTTTCCTGCTTTCAATAACTGTACAAGTTTTTAAAGATACTTTATGGGTGGTAACAGGCTGAGAAGGCTAAGGAGAAGGAGGAGATTATGTCGCTGAAATTGAGTGATATCCAGAAAAGGTATTTGTCAGTCTTTTAACCCTTTGGGTGTTCATTCACTATCTGTACTCACCATGCTTAATAGAAAACAAAAGTGACTTTGGTGGTAAACATCGAAGATTTTATTGCTATCAATATCATATCTATCTATAGAATGAGGCGGTTGTTGAAAATTGATGGAAATCACCTAACAAGAAGAAATCAGGGGAAAAGAAATTGTAATAACTTATAAGCGAAACAGATGATGACTATCTATACTGAGGATTGCTAGGGTCCCAAACTAATGAACCCAGAAAATTTTCCAAATTGACATGGCAGACTGTGAGTAGCAGACAAGAGAGAAAAAAATGCATTTTTTTTTTTAAAAAAATTTTTTTAATTTAAAAACTCTTGCCACATCAGTTTGGTAAATTTTTTGTGTTCATTTGTTTGACTCCCTAGCACTAGCCATCTATACTAGGAGGGAAAAGATGAGGAGATATTTGACATTTTTGTTAAAGATCGAAAAACTATAAATGCTCTCATGGACCGGAAAGAAATCTGATTCCTTGTTTATTATGTCATTCCCTCTCAAATACCACTGCCACAAAAAACTTGTGCAGTATGTATGCTTTGTGAGGTTTGAATTTCACAGTGCTGTAGTAGGTGGAGCTGACAGAGGAATTGGTGATTTCTTGGCCTTTTTTTTTTTTTTTGTTTTTTGAGTTGTGAAGAACTTTGTGTTTGATGTGATGATAGGGTCCATCCCCTTAAGAGTGGTTCAATGATTCAGTTTGTTTTTTGTTTTGTTTTGTTTTTTTTTGTTTTGTGCTTTTATTTCTTCCACTTGTGGCAATAAGATTGTAATGGTGGATAACGTGTTTTCTAGACCTTCTCAACCGTGTGTGTTATGGAAGGCACAGCAAGAATCATTTAATACTACCCATTTTACTTTTTACCCCTTATATGGGTAGATTCCTTAGTAGCTTCAGGAGTAATGAGCAGTGTTATCCTCTTTGAAGGAGGTTGTACAAGGGTAGGAAGCTGATGGTTGGAATATGGAGAATAGGATGACGTAGAAAGTTCCACTCTTTGCAATTGCTTAGGTTATTGGGGAAGGGCGGAGGAGGGTATTTTGTAAAGGCTAGGATTAGTTTGTAGACAAAAGCATAGCAGTAGATGGAGATTGGGTCTCCTTTTGTGATTTGTAAATCACATGGATTTTCTGATGCATCTTACTTCTCTTGTTCTTGCTTTCTTTTGTTATTGATGTACTTCTTGTACATATTCCTTCTATGCTTTTCCCATATTTATTTGAGTGAGAAGTTGATGTAAGGGATGACGTGTCATTCTTTGATACTTTGTGAGAGCTCAAAAAATTGTGAATGGGTCTTGGTGCTACAAAGGAAATCTTTGGATTTTGTTGTGTGCTCTTAATGCATGACTTAGAAAAGTGAAGTGCCCACTCACTTCTTGAATGCAAAGTGTGCATAAAATTTGTTTATATAGTTTTAACACACAGTCAAGTGCATCATCTATTATTGTCCTGCTACTTTTCTCATTGCTCCATGATAATTTTTATGTTTAATTTGCATGATATTCTATGACACAGGTTAGATGAGCTTTCCTCAGATTGTCTTGAACAGAAGAAACTCAATGATACATTGCAGATTGATCTAGCAAAGCAAGAAGATCAGAATAAGACTTTCAAGAAGGTGATTGTCTCTTCCCCACCCCCCCCCCCCCCCCCCCCCCCCCCCTAATGAACCTATTCCTATTGTATAGCTTTTTCTTAGGTGATGGCTAGACTGTGTTTTGATCCTCTTCTGGCATACATATAACTTAAGGATTTTCTTTTGTATGGTGTAATTACTTCTCTAAATTTTCCATCGTGTTTTTTCGGTTACAGTGGCTTGCATATCAATTTATCAATCTTAACAGGATTAGGTGCTGGTTCAGGGTCTAGATAATTCCACCTTGGGCTAAAATAGTTGTTAATTAGAAAGATGAAGCTTTGGTATCATGGCCTCCTAGGCTTGTCTGCCCTGCTTTATGGTTTGTCTACTTTGTACAGCTTTCTAATGTCAGTTCTGTGTGTATGTTTGTTTCCATTGAATAGGTAAAAAGAAAACAACAACTTTATATAGACAGATAAGAAACCTTTTTCTTTTTAAACTTGTACCATAACCACCTTTCAACTGTCATGGTTTGATCTCTCAGTTGTCTTCTGCCACATTGTGGGTGAATCTGCAAGTCTGGGGTACCAATTGGCCACTACACGTTCTTTGTGCATATCGCACTTCACTTTCTACTTCGTTAGGTATTTGGGATCCAAAACTTGTATGGACACCTCTAGGGTTTCCATATTGAAGATGCATTTCTTTTATTCACAAGGAGGCTTGATGATTGACAATGATAAGATCTGTTAAGATATTGTGTTAGTCTTTTTGTTGATATAAATTATTTGTATTTGTTGCTTAGTTTAGTATGATTAAGCATCTAACATGAAACCTATTTTTCCCCTTATTAGTGAGGTATGGAAGGGGTGAGGTCATGCGTTCAATCTTGATGAATGTGTTAGTTGTATTCATGTGTGTGTGTTTGCAGTTGCGTATAATTTGTTGATCTATGCATCTAGAATGAGCTTCATGAAGAACATGTGATATATACACCATATATTAGAATATGATCCCATATTAAAGTTGTAGTCATTCATGGTCTTTGGGCCAGATGGAATTTTCTTCCTCATTAAGCAAGGGGTGGAGAGTGAGTCACAGGTTAAATGCCATATACGATATGATAGTATTCAATTAATCTCAAATAATCAACAACATATGTTTTTACCTAATTACTGTACCTAGAAGTCTTATTGTATATTTTTTATAGATCTTAGAAATCAGGGCAGCTATAAGATTCTCATTTTCCTGCTTATACTTCTCATTTATTTATATTGCTTTCTTACTGACTGAGTTTTATTGTTAAGACCAAATTCTGAAACTTGATATGTTTTTTTTTTTTTTCTTTCCTTCCATCCCATTTAGGTCTTATGCGTACATGTTTACTTTGACAGGTTATTGATAAATTTTACAAGATTAGGCAAGATTCTCTCAGAGAATTTGAGGATATAAGTTGGGATGATAAATGTGCGTGTCTTGTGCATGATCCTCAAGAAATGTGGAGTTTTAACGATACTTCAACCTCCAAATACATTGTAAGTTTCATCGCTTTTGAGTTTCAGTTATCGTTCACTATTGATCATTAATATCATCCTATGGCTGGATAGCTTGATACCATCATCCTATGGCTGGAGATATTAATTACTACAGTTTGATGTTACTTCTCACATTTTCTTGGTTTGGATGTCACCTTTACTGACTTTGATGCACAAAATGATCTGAAAGCACCTAACGTGTTGACCTGTGCATGAGCTAATGATATTAACAATATTTTATTACTTAATTATGCTCGTAAATAATACTCTTTGTATATAACCCTCTCCCCCTTTTGTATTTGGATATCCTTTGTATTCCCTTATAGATTCTCTGAAATCACCTTGATTTATCCTTATGCTTGGCAGTACATGCAGAACAATTTTTTTTTTTTTTTTGTTCTGAACTTAGTTTCGCTTGATTTCTTCTTAGTTTTTTGGATGATTTATTTATTTGAATATTGTTGTAAGTTTCAAACATGAAATGAAATAGCAGAGATTGTAGATGTTAGAGTATGGACAATTACTAAATTGAGGAGCAGTGCTCGTTGAACATTAAACAAAATACCTATGAAAGAACGCCATCTTTTGAAATCATGAATTAAATGCATAAAATCCAACCAATCCATGCATCATGTCGGAAAAGACCAATCCGAATTCTGCTAAAAATGGAAAAAAAAGAGAGAATAAATACCAGAGTTCCAAAGGGTGGGAGAGTTACTTCGATTAAAAATACTTTATCTAATCTGCCTACCTATTTCATGTCCCTTTTAGCCTTCTAGTTGGTGTGGCCAATCGCCTAAAGAAGTTGTTGAGGGATTTTTTATTGGGCGATATGGGTGAAGAGTTCAAATTTCACTTGGTCAGCTAGACTAAGGTGTGTACTCTGATATTTGAAGGAGGGTTGGGTGTTCGTAATTTATTTGTTGTCAACCGGGCTCTTCTGGGAAGTGATTGGTTTGTAATTTACATGTGTTTAAAGAAATGATCGTAGCTTTGAGGATCATGAGAGGACCTTAGTGGAATGAGGAATGCTACACTTACTTCCATTTTTTTACACAATTTTTCCACACCCATAGGTAGAATTAAAGGCTTTATTCTTTAAGACTCTTCCTTTGGGTTGCTACCTTAGATTTTAGTTTTTGGAACTTTCAAATTTTCTTAGATCTCTTCTCCGCTACTAGCTAGGCTTCTCTCTTGTATATTACCTGTGTACTTTGGTTGTGCTTTTTAATGAATTTTGCAATTACTATATAAAAAAAAGTTCAGATTTATATGAATATTGGTTATTATTACTTAGTTTAGGTCCATCTTTTTATCTGTTCACTCCTGTAGTTGCATTGACCGGCTTCTGTGATATATAGTCATTATGCACGGGTTGGATGAGAAATATTAATTGCGTTGATGTGCCTATACCCTTTGTGGATCTTAGGAATCAAACATACTTGGTTAGCTCAAAGATAAATGTGATAACTTCGAAAGCAAAATAATCTAGTTGTCATTTGATTGTGATTTTATTTTTTGCTTCTGCCACTCGAATAACTTATTCCTCAGACAGAGTGCATTGGAAGAAGAGCTTGGGGCAATGCGGAAATCTGTGGATAATCTTCAAAATAAGCTACGGATGGTACAATTTAATTCTACTCCGTTATTGCCTTTTGTGTTGCAAACTGAATAACTGACTCTGCTTTTATTAAATCTTTATTTCTTGTTGTCCATAGGGGTTGGAAATTGAAAAGCATCTAAAGGACAAAGTTCGTGAATCGGAAAAGAAGAAAGTGAGTTCTTTAATGTCTTTAAATGTAACTTATATTCCTTGTGCGGAGAGAGAGAGAGAGGCATATAAATATTGAATCCTGATTGTTTATTTTTGAACCTAATTGCCTTACATGCAGATACGTACACACAAAATGATCAAGAGTGGGATAGCAGGGTTGCATCAATACCATTCTCAGCATAGAGTTCATGTCATGAATTTACTTGATGAGGGAAAATCTCATATGAATTCAATTGTTGATGCGATAGACGAAAAGATTAGGCAATTTGAAGTGAGCAGAGTACAAAGTTTGCGGCCTCCTCAAGGAGATGATAAACTGGAAGAAAATGAATGTCGAGATGTACATATGGCTACTGATGCTGGCTCCAACTTGTTATCTAAGGTTTGTTCACTACAGGCTTATGCTGTGCATTTGCTGGTCTTCTGTGTGTGTGTGTGTGGGGTATATTCTGGTTGCATATAGTGCCTTAATTTTGCATTGCCTCAGTGTGTGTGTGTGTGTTTTTTTTTTTTTTTTTTTTTTTTTTCATCTTAACGGATGAGAATACTAGGGAAGGTTGCCTATATAGTCATCACACTACAAGTCTCATTCTGTCTATTCATTGACAATGATGTAGAATTATGTATTTCATAGTACATGTGCTTGCAGCGGAGCCTTTGAAGTAGATAGCTAGGTGGAGGCAAGCAAGCCAACCAACAAGGGATAATCTAAACCATTCATTGCATGAAGTTGTCCTGTGAATCATATAAAAAAAAAAGAAAAAGAAAAGAAGAGAAGAAAAAATGCTCCATTGTTCTCTGAAGTGATCAAGGAAATTCTATGAATTTGATGACTTCAGTCTCATATGGACTAGTAAAAGAAAATTGCCTGCCACTCCATTTGAGACAGTGACTTATGGGTGGCAAACCGTAGCATTAAGAGTTTAGGGGTTGAATAAAAATTCAGATGCAGTCCCATAGAAGTAGCTTGTCTACATAATCTTCCCAAAATTTGATACAAGATCCAGTTCCAATTGAATAAGGCGAAGAAGGGAGTCCAGGTAACCTACCAAAGAAACTTCCAGGAAGTCTAATTAACTCTCTAATCCAGGTAACCTTGTAGAGAAACTTCTTTTAAGTCTGTTTTAACTCTCTCTCTCTTTGCTCCTAGCTTGCTGCTATACTTGCCTGGGATTACAGAATGCTATAAAAATTCAACTCCTAGAACCTATGAGCATTTCGTATATAGAGATTTATTCCTGGACAACTTGATTACTATTTTTGGATCTCTTAAAACTATCAAATGGTTCAATTTAGATGCCTGACCTATTGTTGCTTACCCAACCAAGGCTGCCAGTTACCCTTAAACTCTCCTAACATTTTAACTATATAGACTCGATTACTGGACATGTGATGGAAAGAAACAGTTTGTTTGCACTAAAGATTATTTTCTGGAATTCTATGTTCATATTTGGTATGCGGTTTCATTGTTCATATTTGATGCGTTGTTTGCACAAAAAGGTTGTGCAGTAGCGCAATACCTTATACATAAGCACTTTATTTGACTTTGAGAACTGGTGTTTGTTTGCTAGAAATCTACCCTGATATTATCTCTAGTGGAACTATGATATTTAATCATGATGAATCAACCTGATAAGAATGTTGGCCCTGTTTTCCTGCAACTTCTAATTTTAATCAGTTTATTCCCTTGCTGTTCAGAGCAATGGTCCTGCCTTACCAGATGTTGCGGCTGACGGAAAAGGCGACACCTCCGAAGCCCTTGCACAGGCATTGCAAGAGAAGGTTTTTGTACATTCTCTCATGTCTTTCTCATACTATCTCTCTCCCCCACCCACCAAAATCTGTGGTAATTATTTTTCTGTGGAGTATGAACTGTGTGCTTCGGATATGTAGTATCTTTTACCATTTTTGTTATTTTTCCTCAAGTACGGAATCTATGTCAGGTTGCAGCATTGTTGCTTTTATCGCAGCAGGAAGAAAGACATTTATTGGAGAGAAATGTGAATGCAGCTCTTCAAAGGAAAATGGAGGAGCTCCAGAGAAACTTATTACAGGTAATTTCAGCAAAGTGTTTGTTTCTGGTCTGGCACTTCAGCTCCGTGACTTTAACAGCATGCTGCCTGTAGAGACTTTTAACATTATGTGCTTGCAGCTGGCACCAAATCGAGAAAAGAAATTTACACGGTCGCAGGCAGAAAATATTTGAGTGGATGGGGATGTTAGCATGCACATAACTATATATGGTTTCGCCATACGAATGTTAGGTCTTAGTTCATATTGATTTGTTACCTTTCTCGTCTTTTCTCTGTGTTGGTGCCCACTTCCAAAACAAAAAAAAAAACAAAATGGTCCATGCCTTTTTGGAACCTGCAGTGATCTACATTTTCTGGTGTTAGTTTCAAAATAAGACCTTATTTATGCTACTAATTGATGGATGGGTTCTCATTCATGGTTTGAAAATCTCCCGGTTATTGCTTTCTTCTTTAGGGTGTATTTGGTTTGGATTTTTAAAGTGATTTTTTTAATAAGTTTTTGGAATTTTAATTAATTATCAAAAACAAAAAAGAAAAAAAAAAGGAATTTTAAAGTGAATTGGATCAAAATTTGATATATATATAATTCAAGATAGTGATTTGTTGTTGAATGTATAAGATAAGAGTAGAATTTTTTGGAATGAAAATTGATAAAATCACAATCAGATTGATTATTCAATGCATCAAAGACACTTAAAAAAAATCCTGAACAAACAAGCTATTAATATTTTTCACTGTTGAAAATAAAAAATATTCACAACAGAGTTTATCCAGTACAACATTATATAAGCTGCTGTAAAATGAGAAGATTGCATAAAAATAACCTTTTTTTTTTTTTGGGTATAAGTGATAAAAATTTATTAAAGTGAAAAGAGGCTCAAATACACAATGAGTATAGAAGAGAATCCACTAAAGATGAACTTTTTTTTTTTTTTTAAAAAAAAAGAAGTTAAACAAGTGGACTTGGGAAAATTACATTATTTCGAGCATTATGTGAAATGAAGACACAGTAAGGAGTCAGAGACATTGAGGTGAATATATTATAAGTTCCTCTATCTGAATAAACAAGCATATGACTTGAGTGAGATAAAACTGAAGTTGGTTATACTACAAGAAGGTCATCTATACTCATCTTGCTCCTTTTTTGCTCTCTCTCTCTCTCTCTCTCTCTCTCTCTCTTTAAATCACTTACAAGTTCTGTGCTTTGGCTGCATGCTATTATGCTTCAATTAGCGCTTTCCTTTCAGTTTACAAGGGTTTTCCTGGAATTTTTATTTTTTATTTTTTATTTTATATATATATAACTAATTCAAATTCATTAAAAGTGCAGAGGGGTGCAACAATAGAACAAAAAAAAGTATATAAGAGAACCCCTAATGTATAGAAAATGAAGAACAAAACTCCAAGAACTCGAAGAAATTAAAAACGGGCAAGCTATGGAATGCTACTATCCATGTTTAAAGGCATTGAAACAACATTTTCTTCAACTCTTAACATTGCAGTCTCATGATCTTCAAAGTTCTTTGCATTCCGTTCTCTCAAAATACACCACATTAAACACAAAGGAGCCAACCTCCATACTTCCGAAGCAGTACGGTGTCCCAATTCTCTTCTTCAACTCACCAACAACTCTCTCACCCTTTGAGGCATAATCCATCCAACATCAAACAATTGAAAAAACGAACTATATAATTCTCTTGCAACCTCACACTGAAAAATGAGGTGATCAATAGATTCCCCACTTTTCTTACACAGCACGAATTCACCACAATAACATTCATCTTTCGTTATTCATAAAAAAAAAAAAAATAATAATAATAACATTCTTCGTTATTCATAAAAAGATAGCTCTATCGTAAATTATCCAAAGTCAAGATTTTTTGAAATAGTGTGAAAATGATTGTTTGACTTTTTGGCAATGGACACATTTTGGGATGGCCAATAATAGAAATGTGGCTTATTTTTATGGACAGAGGGAGTATTACTTTTGAGGATGTTTTCACCTCCTTGAAGTAGTGGGAAAATTGTTCTCTATTTGAAAAGATTCACACAAAATGAAAAGGATTGGATTTATATCTGGGAAACCAAATCTGTTGAAGGTATTATGACTTTACATAGAGTTTAAGTGATTCCTGGGTAGTAAGTGGTCCACTGGAGCACACACCTCCTTGGCTGAGTCTTGAACTCTAGCTTCTAATTTTGTAGTTTGATGTGCTATTATGTACATGAAGTCTTTGGTGTCATACAAAAATTAAATTGCCTCTGCCTTTCATCTTGAGCTATGCTATGTGACCAAGCATGACTGGGTTTTAATTGTGTTATGTTCTGATAATTTTTCAGTTGGATTTATTGATTGATTCTACAATTCTTTAACTGGTCCAGGTCACCAATGAGAAGGTAAAAACTCTCATGGAGTTCGCGCAACTAAAGCAGGAATATCGACTACTTCAGGAGTATGATTTCTTTCCTTTCAGAATCTTACTATCTAAGTTCTTGTTTTTTCTTCTGTTACTGCTTTGTTTGCCAGTTAAGAGAACTTGCAAAATTTCACTACGGCAAGTTCTCGTTTGGAGCTTAAAACAAATCTATAATTGTTAGTGGACCACCCTTATCTTGTTGCATTAGTGATTATTGATGATGTGTCAATATGATTAAATATGTGGCTTGTTACTGAGATGGGGGTGTTTGCGGGGTGGGGTTCTTGCTGCTCCACTTTATCTATGTGGATATTGTTGAGAGAAAGATACAATCACATATGAAGGTGTTGAAAATTCCGTTCTTCAACTCAAATCTACTTTCTTCCGTACTTTGTATGAGTGGTCTATCACCATTGGAGGGATTTCTGTTCCGTCTTTTGGTCACTTCGTAGAATACATGCATTTTAGATTGTAACTTTTTGGAGGACTCTATTGTATACAACCTGTCAAGAAAATTTTTATTACCTATATAAGAAAAGTTGAACAAACTCTATGATTGAGTAACAATTATTCAGGAAGTGAATGCCCTATGCCTTAAGGCCATCCTCTTGTCCTTGTAGCTCCTTGAAATTTAAATCACTTTCCTTACAAGTGGACCAGTGAATGACCGATCCATCTCAAATAACTAACCATCATCTTGTAGTCTATTGGTGCTAGATGCAGTTTCCACTAATGGATTCATTTATTACTTTTTCAATTCTTGCATTACCTTTCTTACATCACTATGCCCCTGTATCTGCTAGCCGTGCTTTTCGACACGTGTCTTGACCTCCTGGAATATGTCATCGAACTTATTGTGACATCATTGTCCAACTGATTTAGTGGGACAAATGAGTAAAATGTCTCCTTTACCTTGAAATGCACAATAAGACTAGCCTATTCTCTCCTATCGGTCCTAACGTCATCCACATCACGCTCATTTAATGGGTATTGCCCTCACCATTTAGCTAGCAAATCCTTGGGAAGTGCTAAAGAGTAAACCTTTTCAATTCTGAAGTTTCTCTCCATAAATAGATTTTGGGAAATACCTGTTCTCTGTTTTCTTCAAATGAAATCGTAATGTTGATGAACAACCTACTCCGTGGAAAGTTTTGTGTGGTATGCTTTGCAAGTCCTTTCATGACTGAAGTAGAATTAAATGCCTAACCTTGATATAAGCCTCTTGCTGGGGTTTTACCCAATTAGATTCACACTTGTCATTATCCTGTTTCCCGTATCTTTGTCTGCATCAATATGTCTAATTGTCTAATTGATACCCTTTCTTTTTCAAGACCAACCACATCTTCTTGAGGAATCCTATCAGATCCTCTCTTTTCCTTTTTTCTTTTTAATTTCATATTTACTTTTATCATTTAAAGTGTGTAAATACCATATTGAAGTCTATCTTTTTGTCTTTTGAATCATTCTATCAATTGCTTAAGTAGCTTCTGTTGTAGATTTTCCTTCATCAAAATTTACGTATCACATGACATAATAATGTGTCAACACCTGATTATATTGTTGTGATGGTGATAAGAATACCAAATGCTACCATTATAACAGAATGAACCCAATTACTCTTCCTATAATCTTGCTTTGAACTGAAAAATTTGGGTATTCTCAGTCGGCTTCTTATGGATTTATTGGGTGATGATTTTGTTACTATCTGTCTGTTTCGTTTGCTTGCCCTTCTCTTTGAAAAATTTTCTACACCTTTGGCAATAGTTGGTTTTAGTGCTGATGACTTATTACAGTAGTACCTAACCAGAATGTGATGCATTTTTGTAGGAACATCGGTAAGGAGATTAAACAAGGAAAAGCTTTGGTTGATATTGGAGGGAAAAAACTTGTTACTGAAAGAGATGGAAAGTTAAAAAACTTGCTAAAGAGAACATATCTGGGACGTTGGATTGGTCCACTAGATGTAATCGGACATGAAGCTGAAGTTCACCAAAATAATGAAGGGAAATTCTTCAGCCGAAGGTCCTCCAATAGCATGGACTTTGCCAGGTTATTGAAAATATTTTTGTGACAGTCTCTTTGAACTGCTTGATGCATGATTTTAGATGTGTGGTTCTTATGCAGACAAAATGGTTTCCCATAGATTTGTTCACTAACCTCAGAAATTTAATTTACAAATGTTTGCTTTTCTTTCCTATATTTTCCATTTATATTATAATAGTTATTTAATTTTTCAGAATGAAGGTTGAACATGCAACTCTTAAGGAAAGCATGGAAATTATGGAGCATCTGACATCTTCAATTCATAGGCTTCGTCTCTCTCTTTTGAAGGTATAACACTATATCATATATACAAACAGTTGTTACTGCAAGGCATGGGATGTGCAATCTTTTTCCTTCAGACCAGGGCCAGGGATGCAGGATTCTAAACGTAATACATACACTTTAGATAGTGATCTGGTTCAAGATTTCCTTACTTTTTGATGAATGCTTGAGATGCTTGTTCATTTTGTTACCACATTGTCAAAGAGTCATGTAATTTTTTTCTCACCTGATAGCTTGGAATCTCTCATGTCTGTTTGATTAAAAGATAGCAGTATGATTCTAATTACCTGTCTAAAATTAATGTGCCATGTGCCTGTGCTATAATCTATTTTGTAGGCCAAAGAATCGGTTTCTGAAGGTACAGTTACTAGCATTTCAGAAGCTCTTGATGATATTATTAATGAGGCAAAACTTGTCAAGATTGCCCTTGGCAGCTCCCTGCCCGTTAGTTGGTCAGCGGAGGCAGATGTTGGTTCCATTGATGAAAGCATCAGCAACGATCCCATAGATATTTATGGGGACCCCAGCAGTGAGAAGATTGATTCTGTTTCTGCTGCAGGATTTGAGATGGTGGAGCTCCTCATACTTGCAGCTCAGATACTGAAGAACAATACAACGAGAAGTAGTTCCTTAGAAACCTAGAAGGTATCTGATCAAGTTCTGGTAATGTTGGGTCTTGGTTCTGGGTTGGATGCCGCTTGATTGGTACTGAATGCTCGTAAAAGCTATGAGGTGGAAAAATGAAGAATTATTGTCGTGATTAGGGAATGAAAATGATATATATGTGTTGCAAGAAGGGGAAAATGTGCGAATCAGTATGTTGTCATTGTACAGTCATTTTGTTATACCGATGTTTTAGGAGGATTTTGGGGAAGTTCAATCCCCTGAACTTGCTAGGGTGAATCTGTATCAGTTGCTCGCCTAATGTACAGGAATATTTTGATTGGGTTCAGATTATAAATCCAACTCAATAGTGGTTTAATGTTAGATGACCCTCTGTTTATTTATTACAAGTCGCCAGCATTTTGGAAGATTGTCACTAAAGAGAGTCACTATCAATTTCTTCCCAATTCAAGTGAACCTGGCCTGTGCCTGCCCTCTTTGCTTAATTGACTTATGCCTCACATAGACTAAGGAGTCAATACAAGACTCTGGTTACATAAGGGCCCAATAGTTTTTGGCAAAATTTGTGTCATGCAATCCTACTTGTGTTTGTGGAGCGGCAGAAGTGGTGTACAGGTCCTAATAACTTGAAAAAGTTGATGTTGAAACTATGACGATGATCAATTGTGTGCACATGGTGGATATGGGTCTTCATAGCAGAAGCCAGAAAGAACAGCAAAGAAATATTATTGGACTTCAGAAATTAGGTACTTATTTAACTTGAGTTTTTGCTTACATCTCTCAAGTGGAACTGCTTTCAGTATCAATGTCTTTGATTATGCTCTGCATCTTTTTTCTGCTCAATTTCTATGTGTCCTCGGTACTTTAGTTTTGTAAATCGTCATCAAGTATTTTTGATTCATTAGTCTGATTCTAAGGTTTCCCGTGTTTTTAATTGATCAATTATTGACCAAACAAAACAAATTTTTTAAAAAAGGTAGGTGAATGAACGAAATCTGATATCATGAGGAGTTGCTCAATTGTACTTAAAAATATAATTAGATATACTAGTAACGAATCTACATGATATTTCAAGCCACGGGAAAACTTCATATTGTATGCAGATGCTGAAGGCATGAAACACAACACAACAGGCACATTTTATATGAACTAAACCTTGTAAATCAAACCCACAACAGTACATCTGAAAGTCCACAAGTTTTATGACAGAAGTTCATAAGACAGACCTTATTTTACAAGCAAGACACCATTACAAACTATAGGGGAAGGGTGGGTGCTACATGAGAAGTTGTTGAAGTGGGTTATGATTCAGCAGCAATTTCCACAGCAGTGACTTTCTCAGATATTATATTCTTTTCTCGGTCGCTCTCAAGTTGGCTGTAGTTCCCTTTCTCCTTGAAGAGTTGGATGTGGTGGTGCTTGCAGTAGAGCTTTCCTTCATGGGCAATGTAGTTGGATGGGCTTATGGTGCAACCTCCATGGGTGCATTTGAAGCAGCTCCTATGGTATGGAGTCCCATTAACCGTCACCTTTAAGGAAGTAAACATCATTAATATGCCATCTATTTTCAATTACATTTTTACACTAACAAAGAGACCATCTTGGTTTTGGCCGAAGCAAAATGATCGTCCTGAAACCTTGAAAACCATTAAGAGTTGCAGAATTGCGCATTAGCATCAACAGTTTGGTCACAAAGGGTGCTATTTCTTTGAATAATGCTTGATGTATTTTAGATGTAAAACATATATGCTGATCATGCTTAAAGGTATTCTATGGTTGTTACCTTCTCAATTGGATAAACTGTCTTATTGCACCCCACACATTTCTCTCTGGTGCCCCCGAACAAATTCGAGACTGCCTTCGCGTTCTGTTAATTGTCAGGTCAAGTTAGCATGCAAGTAGTCTAGAAATTATTGTCTCCTTTTTTTCTTTTTTGCCTTCTAGAAATTGGTAAACTTGATAAACTTGCTTTCAGTAAGGTGAGCATAATGCTTATTTTCTAGGGTTGAGCAAGGTGAGAATGTGGTTTAGGAAGAGAGTACCTCCTCAACAGGTTTTTCAGGTTTCAAGATTTTGGGTGTTCCTGAAAGAATATATAGAAGAAAGAAGAACAAATTAAGTATCATAATAAGGTAGTGCAGACAAGTGGAATGTCTTTGAATCCAGAAGAAAAATTATACCTTCAAAGCTCTTGTCCAGGCTGCCAGTTCGCTTGAAGAGTTGATCATAATGAGGCCTGCAGTAAAGGACCCCCTCGAAAGAACAGTAGTTGCTGAGCTGCAAATGGAGAAAACAGCATAATGAATTATTCTTCAGATCAATGAGTTGGCGTTGAGAATTTATCAGCTCTTGGTTAATGAATTTAAAATCCTTTTCACATATTCAGGCAAGCTAGATATATAGAGCTATTGATGCCCTTTTCCTTCTGGGACATTATTGATCTTCTATTATACTTGGTTTGAATTGTTTTCAATACGATTGAGTCGGGTTAAGGCTAACTTATAGTCTATCAACGACTCCACTGTAGTCGTGTGTTTTTTTCATATATTTCTCTTATCTTTTCCACTCCTTGCCAAATCCATTTCCCACAGCTTGTATGCATTTTCTTATTGATTCTTCCCATCCTTGTTTAGTCACCAGACTGGTGATCGCAGAAGCATTTCCCGAGGCATCAAGGGTTCCAAGTAGATGCATAAAAAATGGGGAAAAATGTACATGATCCATGCAAGAAGATGATGATAATGAACTCTTTCCTTCCTTTTTCTTGTTGGCCAAACAAAACAAAAATATGTATACGGCTAGTGTTACCTTGAGGGTGCCCCTGCAGTGGTGGCATCGGAAGCAGGCCTTATGGTAGACCCGGTTATCGGCAGCCAACTTGTCAACCAGGTAGACAGTCTTGTCACAGGCGGTGCACTTCTGTGTGGTTCCGGCGAAGGTGGCGGCCATTGCCTCGATCCACTCCTTGGGAAGGATCAGCAAGAGCAGGAGAGAGCAGCCTTATTTTGCACCTTTTTTCTTCCTCTCCCTCCCTCTCTCTTTCAATTGCTAGAGATGAAAAACCAGAGGAGGAGATGAAAAGCAGTGTGAGAGAATTGTGGGTTGCAGTGAATTGCGGGCGACATGAAACCAAATTTATAGATTAATTGATGTGAGTGGCCATTTAGCAATCATTTTGTCCCGGATTTAAAGCTACCTCATATGCCAAACATCTTATGTTAACAACGTAGGCTGTCAGGCCCCTCCCCCACTTTTTTTTTTTTTTTTTTTTCTTAGTACAGTTATATATTTTAATTATGTTATGTAAATTATTCGCATTGGATCCATTTTCCAAAACTAATGTCCTAAAGTAGTTTTTTTTTTTTTTTTTTTTTTTTTTTTTTTTTAAGTATGCACTAAAGTAGTTAATACATGTAACTTTTGCTATTCGCCAGTAAGTTTTGGCTTGGGTCTACTTCCGGTCGGAATTGAACTCATTAAAATTAGAACACACGTCTTCTATGTTTTGTTGTGGGACACATATACCAATGCTAATAGGTTTAGTTCCAATGGGAACTAGACCCAAACTCAAGAGTAATGTTATAAACCATATTTATATCTTACCATTATGTAACTTTGTCGACGTAGCAGTGTCATTTAGTCATTAGATTTTTTTATTTTATTTTTTAAACACGGATTGATTCAAGGGTTATTGACACTGCCATGTCAGAGGGGTGGGATGGTACTACTTGTGTCAAAATAATCTAATTAATTTTGTGCACCGAGTTAGGTTTCATCACAGGAGAAAACAAATATTAAGAAAGAAAAACTTACAAAATGAGTATGATACCATGTCAATTCATAAGATTTGAACTTGTAGGTGGTGATTATTAATTTAATGATGACTTTTAATTATCATCATGGCAAAACACCTTTAATTATGGTGAAGTTTTATAAAATAGAAAGATTAGGAAGCTCCCCTATCTAATCAAATGTGTAAAAAGAAGATTAGGGAGCTAACTCATCATGAACTTTTGTGGATTTTGTGGGTAGATAATCGAGAATTGATTTTCTTTTGCAAAAGATGGTGGGTCTAAGGCTTTTGATTGTTTAATTTCATCATGGCTTGCCCATCTGGATTCCTATTTGGCTTCCATCTTTCTTACTAGTTACTACTACATTAGTTGGAGTGTATATCTTCTTTTATCTTCTCTCTCTTTTTCTCTTATTTCTTAACAACACGGTTTACCTTTTTTTTTTTTTTTTTTTTTTTAAAAAAAAAAAAGTAAAAGAAAAGTCCGAAACTTTTATCTTTTGGTCATCATTTGTCTTTTTCTTTTGGTTTGGAATGGTTTAAGATTTTTGGAAATCAGAATTGGCTGCAATTTGTTGACCAAATTGTAGCTAATTCAGGCAACCCTGAGAGAGAGGTCTGGTACGAGACTTAGTTGTTCCGGACAATCCAAAGTATGGCCCGAGACAACTCCAAGTAGGTGGATCGCACACCCGCCCTCTCTATCGAAACTGTCTGAATCGTCTGCAATTTTGTTCGCCAATCTTCATCGACATCTAGGGCATCATTGAGTGCATAAATGTAATCACTAGCAAGCTTGACCAAGGCTTTTCTTTCATTGGGTATGTTATTGTTAAGGCTCAGTAAGATATTGACCCTCTTTGAAATTGGGGCAAAATAGGCCAATTACCTACTCGAAGTTAAAATGAAATCCCATTTAACATGGACAACAATTAGCCCAAGACACCAAGTGCCACTATTCTTTTTATTAAACTGTAATTTTATTTTTTTAAAAAGGGTGTTTTTATGGGTAAGACAAGAAAATAAAATCCTCAATGGGAAAGCTTTTTGAGAAGGAAATGATCCATTTTGCAAGACTTTGAGCGCATGTACATAAGCTGGGATCTTTCTTGTAGGCTGAACCAGTGGACCTTATTGTAATTTCCAGGAGTGTCTTAACATTTTTTTTCCCAATACATATAATAAAACGGTTAATCTTTCTTTTTCTTGGCTACATATTAAGCAAAACCAAAGTGCCTCTCCTCTAGAATATGAGATAGCAAACCTCCAAATTTGGGTTCGTTGGGCAAAACTTTTTAGAGTGTGTTTTTTGCCTTTTGGTTGTAATATGACATAAAGATAAAAGTAGTTTTGAGTATTTTGTATTTTAATTTGTTTATTAATATTTTTATTTTTTTTTGCTAAAAAGCAAAATTCTATCCTAGAAGGCGTGTCAAACGAGCTCACATATTTACTAATAGGTGGACAAGTATTATGAATATTTAGAATGTGATTAGTCTATTTAAGCTAATTATCAAGAGGGCATTTGGTCTAGTGGTATGATTCTCGCTTTGGGTGCGAGAGGTCCCGAGTTCGATTCTCGGAATGCCCCATTGATCATTGTTTTTATGTTCACCAGTTTTCAGTTCTTTTTTTTTTTTTTTTTTTAATTGAAATAAACTAAGCAGAAAAGACCTTAAGAAGTTAAGAACTGCAAAGGGTTTATATCCAAGTACATTTTATTGCTGACAAGAATCTTGGAAAGCCCCATTGATCATTAATTGTTTATGGAGTTTACTAGTTTTCAGTTCATTTTTTTTTTTAATATTTTATTAAAATAAACTAAGCCAAAAAAAAAGGACCCTACCCAAGTTAAGAACTGCAAAGGGTTTCAATATATTACATTTTATTGCTGACAAGAAACTTCATCTGTGAATAAAGTAATGCATTAGATTTTAACAAATGCTGATATCATGGAAGGGGAGACAGGGAAGAAACCCAAAATCTATCATCCTTTATTAGCTTTGGTGTTCATTTACCACCAAAGATTGCTATCCCACATGCAAAAGACATTTGGTGGTGGTTGGCATTTCACCTAATTGTCTTCTTACATCAATCTTTTAACACAAATTAACTACTTACCTGTAAACAGGCTTCATCAGAAAGGTAACCAACAAGAAGCCAAAGCCTTGAAATTGTATCGAGTTGTGGACAAAATAGCAATGCTAGAAACTACATTTTTATCCAGTAATTATCCCACAATGATGACGTGGTAGTCTCAATCAACCATTGGATCAATCATTATTAAAAAACTTTCAAAAGTTGATTGAAAATTTAAAGGTATTTGGAAAGGGCATCTCAGAAGTTTAGATTTCAGAGAACGAGAAAATCATAGAGTAACATTCCTGGTGACTGCAGGCTGCAGCAACTGATACCAAAGCAAACATGGTAAGTTTTGTTTAGTGACATAAGCTTCTTTTAGATACTTATTTTCCTGCAACTTCTAGGCAAACAAACCGAGCATGAAGAAAGAGCAGAGGCACTAACTAGAGTAACCTTAAAATTGGGTCATCTGAAGCCTGAAATCATATACATTGCTTTTTTCTTAGGTCTTCTTTGGAACCATACCCAAATTTATATTTTTTTTGTACTCAAAACTGGTTTTGAGTATATATATATATATATATATGGGGATAGCTAATGGAAAAGGGTAGGTGAACCCCTCGCTTGCTCAGGTACTTGTTCAAGCTGCCCGAATACTTGCTTGAGCAGGTGAAGGGGCCACCTACCCTCTCACATTAGTTGTCCGAGCACTTGCTTTGCAACATTTTTTTTTTAGTTTTTTATTTTATAAGTACATTCCATTATATTAAAAAGAAGATGGTTAAAATGGAACCAAAATCTAAGAGGGGTGGGCTCTCCAATAACAAACCCAAGCGTAAGAAACATTGCCAAAACGGTAAACAAAAAATAGGAAATGAGTCCATAAATGATCACAAAAGAACCATAAAGGCATAAATGACTCAATCCTCTATATCTTAGACAAAAGCTAAGAAAATGGCCGCATAAAGCGGTAAAGCACCAAAATAGAGGACGAAGAGGGGCATGATCCTTGCTAGACCCTTCAACCCTACTTGAATGGGTAGGAGCATAACCTTCACGAGATCCTTTAACCCTACTTGAATGGGCATTGGCATGACCTTTGTGAGCTCGCATGATCCTTATGAGACCCTTCAATCCTACTTGAACCCCTAACAAGGAGACACGGGTAGAAGCATGACCCTCAAAAGACCCTTTAACCCTATTCTAATCTTTGCAAGATAACAACGACAATCACCATAAGGTGATTGAGGAGGGACACTACTGAAATTAGGGCAAAATTTGTCATCAAGTTATTACAAACTTCAGATTCAAAAGTCTCCACTAACAAATAAAACCACATGATACAGGGAGACAAAAACCCACAAACAGAGATGGAGGTATGGTGCAACATTTTTTTATGATACATATAATAAAACGGTTAATCTTTCTTTTTCTTGGCTACATATTAAGCAAAACCAAAGTGCCTCTCCTCTTGAATATGAGATAACAAACCTCCAAATTTGGGTTCGTTTGGCAAAACTTTTTAGAGTGTGCTTTTGGCTTTTTGGTTGTAGTGTGACATAAAGATGAAAGTAGTTTTGAGTGTTTTGTAAGTATTTTGTGTTTTAAGTTATTTATTTAATGTTTTTTTTTTTTGTTTTTTTTTTGGCTAAAAAGCAAAAAACTATCCTAAATGGCAATATCAAATGAGCCTGCATATTTACTAATAGGTGGAGTGTGGACAAGTAATATGAATATTTAGAATCTGAATATTTTATTTAAACTAATTATCAAAAGGGCATTTGGTCTAGTGGTATGATTCTCGCTTTGGGTGCGAGAGGTCCCGAGTTCGATTCTCGGAATGCCCCATTAATCATTGTTTATGTTCACTAGTTTTCAGTTCAATATATATTTTTTTAATAAATATGTATATATACTTTAGTAAAATAAACTAAGCATAAAAGACCTTACCTAAGTTAAGAACTGCAGAGGGTTTCAATATATCCAAATACATTTTATTGCTGACAAGAATCTTCATCAGTGAATAAAGTAATGCATTAGATTTCCACAAATCAGCATCTGTTGATTTGGATATATTGAAGTATTTGGAGTTTTTTTTTTTAATTTTTTTTAAGGATATAAATATGATATTGTCTTAA
Source organism: Corylus avellana (assembly GCF_965113065.1). Taxonomy (NCBI): domain Eukaryota; kingdom Viridiplantae; phylum Streptophyta; class Magnoliopsida; order Fagales; family Betulaceae; genus Corylus; species Corylus avellana. Next base: position 3,959,168 of record NC_142493.1, on the reverse strand, counting down.
CAGAAACAAATTTAAGCAACACATTTAACCAAAAAAAAAAACAAAACAAAACAAAAAGAAGCAAACCCAAAATAATTACTAAAAGGGAGAGACAAGTTGGCTTGAAAGACTTTTAATCTGGAATACGACAAGAAACTCACACATCATCGGATGAAGGCAAGAGCATGGCTGTGTGTGTGTTTTAAGGATCGAAATTGGGTGCGTGTTACATGGACAACTAATGTAAGAGAGTAAGTAGATCCCTTGCTTGCTCAAGTACCTGTTCGAGCTGTTCAAAAACTTGCTCAAGCAGGTGAGAGACTCGTCTACCCTCTCACATTAAATATATCGTATGCAATTTTGATAGCTAATTGTGGATTCAAATCCTGGCAATGCCATATTCAAGCCAAAAGTGGTTTGACCAATAGAAATGGCCCATGTGATGCTATTGACTTGGATAGCATTTTTATAATAAAAGGTACAAATCAGACCCACAAATCTCGTTGCCCTGCTTGAATACTTTACAAGCTGAAGCTCGCAATTTGGTGCAAAGGCAACTGACGCCAGTTGGCCTAGTGGCACCGCTTCCATTAAAAAAAAAAAAATGCTTAATATAATTCCATTAATTAAATCCCCGTTTGTTAGTGCAGCAATCTGAAAGTTTATACACTATAAGACCAAATACATCAAAACCTGCGAGCCTGAAGTGAAACTCGTCCAAAGATGAATACATAAAAAGCCGCCTAACAAAAAAGAATACATAAAAGCTATTATCCCTTCCAAAACCACAAGATTTGCAGCATGTTTACATTACAACACACACCAATCATAATATATACAAGAAATGCCAACATCAAGACAACCTGCACCAGAACCCAGATGTTGTCTAAATAATGTAACTGAAACCAAGGAGAGAAAGAGGATGGTCAGACTGATCAGTAGTAAACCCAGTTAGAGAAAACAGCCGAAATCACTTCAACCAGCTTCATATCCATCTCTCTTCTAGTTGTGATGAATGACAGCAGGAAAGGAACAGAAGCTGAGACTCAATTCTTTGATTTAGAATGCTTCACAAGCCAATCAATAACTGTATCAATGTTGGTAGAGTTCTTGCAAGAAATCATGAAGCAACAAACTTCCCTATCAGAAATTGACTTGAGCCCCCTGCATGGAGGAACACCATTTTCAACATTACAAAGAATTTACAAAGGAAAAACAAAAAACTTAAAAGCCACGTGTATGACAATTTGTTATGCACTATTTAATGTTTCCTCTATCCTCAATGCTGCTGGCTAAAATATGAGAAACATTGATATTTTGTAGCTGGTCAAAATTGGGGAGGGAAATCTCTCATTTTAATTTTTACATGACAGTGTGACCAAGCATTTCTTTTTTTTTTTTTTTTTTTTTTTTACACTAAATGGATACTCTCCTTCAAATGAAATGGAGAGTATCCATTTAGTGTAAAATGAAGGGTAATATTGTCTTAACATTAAATATTATCCTTCATTTTACACTAAATGGATACTTTCCATTTCATTTAAAAAATACTCATTTTGACGGCCCACCAAAAGACCATTTTAACATTTCTAGACTCTGCACTTACATTTGCTCTGTCAGACCCTCTTTAGACAAAGCTCCTGGTTTGTCAATCTTGTTACCCAGTACCAGCAAGGGAATGCCATAAAGTGAAGGCTTACTCAACAGGTCATGAAGTTCACCTTTTGAGACATGTACATTCTCATAATCAGCGGCATCCACGACATACCTGTAACAAGCAAAGATCAAGGCAAGAAATTGTTGGACAAAAAAACTAGAGTGGATTGGCAAGCTATAATCTAAACTAATCAACTACAAAATACAAAATACAAAAAAAAAAAAAAAAAAAAAAAAAAAAAAAGGTAAAGAAAAGCTATATTTTATGTGCACTTAGGAAATTCTCTTTTGCTTTTTTAATAAATTATCGCACAAGAAAAAGTACATAGCCATGTAAAATTTGTTTACTTTTATCCAGGACCCTAAAATTAAAATATGCACAGATCTTTTGGTTACTACTAGAGCTTCATGCATACCCAAGCAGATAGTGAAGATTAGTCCATATCTTTCAGCCATGTTACCCACGATTATAAGGGGTAGTTAAAAGTTTCCTAAGGGGTGGAGGTGGCCGATCACAGGCCAGGCGCCACAAACTTCTGGTGGAAGTGTCCATTTCCAAGCAATTTTCTGGCTCTTCTTGATATCCATAATAGAAAGATGAGAAACAGGAACATTGCGAAGATGGTGGCCATAAAAGTTGTATAGGATGGGTGAGGGAAAAGAATAATTGTTGTTTCTAATTCTTGATGAAGGTTTTAGAAATGTCAACAAAGCAAAAGAATCAGAATTTTTTTTATAAAAAAAATGTGACATTATTAATGGGTCAAAAGGTGGCAATTAGTAATTTGGTAATTATAAAGTATCTCAATGTGGTTGTGAAACTGAAAAACTAATGACAAGACTAGGAGATCTGATAAATGGGATCCGATGGCAACTCTTCCTGTTGGCTACTTCTATGGTCTCCAGCAAATCTCAGATTGTCGATTTAAGACTGGATTATCGTCAATGTCACGTTGTTAGCTCGAATGGTGGAGAGCGAGATGGACACAAAGGAGCTCGTCGGTGGTCTCGGAGATACTGAACAATACGACAACCATGAATAGGGTGAGGATCCCAAGGTTGCCATGGAGAGCGTCGACAGGGGAGACGAAGCAGGACTGGATGCTGAGGAGAAACAGGTTTGGGAGATCTAGTTGGCAAAAAGGCTAGACTTGCTGACACTACAAAAGAAGATGGTGTTGGAGGCAGAAAGAGAGGGAGGCAAAGTGGAGAGGAGTGCAAGAAGGAGAGTCTCTCTGGAAGAGGGAGGCAGCTAGGTTTTGAAAAATGCAAACCCATCAACTCACCTTCCTTTGAGCTTGGCAACATCCACTAGTATAAATCATAAACCCCCATAAGAAAGAAGAGAAGCTTCTAGACTAAGGTTTTCACTATGACAGATGAGAAAACTTCAGTTTTTCCCATACCTTCCAAGAGACATCCACTTTAGGAATGATAACAATAAAGTGTTATAGTTGGAGCTTAAGCAGCAGACTAGCATTTTACTTTGAAGTCAACAACATTATCTAATCATGGTACTCTGCAGTCGGGAACAAGTAGCAGAAGAGGGGAAGAAAACACTGTTTACCAGAACACGTGTGAAAAAAAAAAAAAAAAAAAAAAAAAAAAAATCCCTGTACTTCGCTACAAGAGTGCATATTAACAAGTGTGTTCAGGGGCCTATGATGGCATTTCTTTTGACAGAAATGCTTGAGCTTAAAGTGTGAAACCATGATACATGGTGACTATAAACGTCAGAAATGCTTAAAAAAGGGGAGGGGAGGTGGGGAGAGGCAATGTATTCACTAACATGGTAAAATTTCATCACCAGAGCTTCATGAAGATGTATTCTGTGAAAAGACTAAACAAGAAGAAGAAGATGCATATAACAGAATATTAAGAATAAAACATTCCAACTTCATCATAAAATTTATTTTTCCTTTTTATAACCGATGTCATCTCAAAATTACGAGAGAAATAAGTAAAAAATAAGAAGATTGTAGGTTCACAGGCAAGGTTAAGGAAATAGAAAAGGGACGCACACAATAGCCGAAACTGCACGGCAGTATCTCTCCCACATACTGCGAAATCTTGGTTGACCTCCAAGGTCCCACAGCTTTATTGTGACATTCCCTTTAGTTACCTTCCTCATATTAAATCCTACCTGTGGATAAAAAGAAATACCTAAAGTGAGATGTCTAAAAAGATGATTAAACAGAAACTTGTGGCAATACAATTAAAATTTTTTGGGGAGAATGACATCTTTCTATGGCGAAAATTAGAGGCAAATAAAATTCTAAGAGAAAGGAAGATGACACACCGTTGGGATCATATCTTCACTGTATCCACCAGTCTGGAAATAAGTTCCAAGAACAGAAATTTTGCCATCAGCATCAAACCAAAAGAGAGGAAAAGAAACTTTAAAAAAAAAAAAACCACACCTCTCATAAATAGTTTACTTACTGCAACAACATTTACAAGTGATGTTTTTCCAGCATTCTGAAGGCCTATCAAAGATAGCTCCATTTCTTGCTTGAAGAAGAGACTAAAATTCGAAAAAGAAAAATTATTGCATAAATTTGTAATGCAATGTAGAGGACCTATCAAATTAACTCATGAAATATGCAACAACATGTTATCACAAGCAATTCCACGCACAAAGGCAGGCTGGAAGCAAAATCTAGGGAATCATAAAATTAATCACAATGTCATTCCGTCCAACTACATAGTGTGCAACTAATAAACACCGGCACCAGAATCAGAATATTATACAAAGTCTACCTCAAACACACATGAAGAGGTATACTTGATTCATAGGAATCCCCAGCCATTTAATACCAAGGATAAAATCCATTGAGGAAAAGGCAAAAATGCTAGTGAGAACAACAAAGCTGAGTTTCAGCAGCTGTTAAAAGAAACAGCAGCCGAAAATATGCTCATTATCAAAAGGGAGGACAGAGGTAAATATTACTTTAGCACTAGTGTCCATTCAATTATATGAAATATTAAGAGGGGAAAAAGCCATATAAAGAAGCACATTTTCACCATCCAGACATTAAAGAATTGAGTACCTGGCCCTAACATTTTTCTCATATGGTACCCCTTTATTGTCATTTTTAGTAAGTAACTTAACGGAAGAATAAATATGGAGGATTCGAAAAGACATTGAACTACTAAAGTTTCCCTCTCACATACCAGCTTCATACTCTGCCAAACTATCATCAACGCTTCTTATATATTCTACCTATTCTTCATATCCTTTCCCAAACTCCACCAATGCACAGGTTTATTCGAAGGACATTCATTAAACAAGGACCAAGCTTATATTCAATACCATTCATCAACTTAGATCCTACATTTTTCCTGATACCAATCACATAACCCAACCAAAAACTTCATTTCCTATTGAAAAAAGAAAAAGAAAAAGAACATGTACCAAAAAATCTATTATAATGTTAACTAGAAAGGTAGAAACAGAATATGAAACAAAATTTGGAATCTATTTTACTTCAATATGAAAAAATAAACTAAGTTAACAGGTCGAATAGTATTTGCTTAATCTAACTGGAAATTTTTCCTATTCCAACCATTTCTTTACAATCTAAAACTGAATAAGAAAGAAAGCAAGTTCATCAATCTCATGAACTGCGATGTTTCGTGTGTGTAAGTATTAGATTCAGCAGAGTCTAAGTTACAATCTTCTCAGCTCCCAAACAATGAACAACTCGGAATTCAATTCTTTTATTTTTCCTACACTTTCTCACCATCCAAACAAAAAGAGAGAGGGAAAGAGACTTTTTACCTTCGTAGCCAATTGAGAAAAGCTTCCCATAATCCCATTGTGAACGATAAATACAACAAATCCAAAGAAAACCTTAGGGCTTCGATTGGGGAATTTGATCTCAGATGTGATAGTCTTTGCTCTGGTTTTTCAATTTTATCGCTATTTAACCCAGAAATATGAAAATATATAATGATTATTCATCCAATTATATATAAATATAATGATGATTGAATTTTTAAATTACAAAAAGCCGACAAGATAAAATATTCCTCTCTGCTAATCCACGCGCCTCATCGGGTGGGCGGTGTACTTGGGCAACGGACCAATAGCGTTGGATCTTTTACGAAAAAAATGAGTCTGCTATTGGTGAGGTTCACTTACGCGCTGGGATGAGGCTGGTTGTGGTTAATTACTGAAGACAAAGGGGGAAGTTGGGAAGTGTATAAACGACGTTGTTTCGCACTACTCAATTAAATGAGATACTGTCCATCTCCTGAGGTGTCGCAGTTGCCAGGTTGTCTCATGGGGTGGGGGGGGGGCGCTTCCGACATTTTGACCAAACTGTGAGGGTATTATTGGTTTTCTAAAATAACAATCCAAGATGAGTTGGATACAAGATTATGACGTTTCTCTTATTCTTGCAGACTTATCTTAAAACTCCCTCAAGTTTGAGTGGAGCTTCAACATTTAGGGTATGGCGGAATTTGGTACATTATTGGAACGATGATTACTCGAAAATATAAATAAGAGATATGTTATAATGCAATAAAAATATAATTTTTTAGCTTATAAAAGTCTTAAATAACAAGAGACCATAGGTTTATCAGTGGGTGAGACCACAACAACTAGAAAAAGATTCTCCCCATTTCAAATGAAATTGAGATGAGCCATTTAGGCTAAATGGTGGAACATAATTGACAAAAATATCTACATTTTTTAAGAAAATGACAACTACGTCCTATCATTTAGCCTAAATGGCTCTTCTCCATTTCAAATGAAATGGAGAGGATCCCTTTTCACAGCAATTATGAATGGAGCACATGGCCTCTTGCCACCTAGGACTTTTATGGGCTAAAAATGATCTTTTTATTGCATTATATCATTTCTCTATAAATAATTAGAAAAATAAGAAATTAAAATTGAATAACTAATCATATTTATTCGATTGGTGGCAATATAAGAATGACCATTTTTTTTTTAATTAAAATAGAATTGGAGTTTTGCAATTGTTTTTTGTTGAAATATCCTTGCACAAAATAATACAAAAATAGCACCACCCTATTTTCTGGTTAGCGCCACCCTCAAACACCACGTTGGTGTGGTCGTGGCCACCCTCGATGGGTTTGGGGTTGGTCATCGAAGATTTGGTTCATGCGAGACCTTTTAAAGAAAAATAACTATTTGTCATTTTGGCGGAGGAGTAGCTATTAATCTTGTGGAATAGTTATTTTCACTCGTCAGTTTGGCATATAGTTGTTATTCTGACTAATAATGACGCAACCAAATAACAAAATAGTTATTCCATAAAAATAATTATTTCATTCTTACAGCTATTTCTCATAAGCAATCCCCATGCCCTATGCCTTGAATTAGACTTAAAGTCACATTTATTTAAAAATGGGTTTTTTAATTTTGCTTGCCAATATTTGTCTCCTTCACGTAGGCCCATTTGGTTGTATAGGTTGCCTTTGACTTAAGGTATATATCTTGTTTTTGAGGGATTGCTTATAAAGATGATATAAATGACTCCTTAAAGTGTATATATAATTAATATATTATAAGAAATTTAAATTGTACTAGTTAATTAATGTTATATAATAAATAAAAAAAGATGAAGAAAACAACGAAATTTCTAGCTAGTTTTGTTTCCATGCAAGAAGAAAGGAAACTCCATGAGACCACAAGTACTGACAAGGTGTGAAATCATTGGACCCGCACGCCCTTAATTATCGCCATGACAAAAAGAGGAACGAGCTACGAAGCATCCTCGAAGCACCGTCAATGTTTTGTGATGATCATCAGCAAAAATCCAACCTATTTTAACTCATATGTATCTTCATATAGCTTTCACTCTCACTGAGTCACTGTTCCTCTACTTCTTCAACCAAACAAAAAAACAATTCCCACGCACGTCTTTGGTTTCTCTTCCTACGTTGTAGTTTTAAGAAAGTTGTTTGATTTTCTGTGTGTTTTTGGTTCTTTTGTTTTGTTTATAGCAGGGTGATGGCTATCTTGCTGGAGATTTTCGACGGGCTGCGGCTTTGTGTGACGACTCTTTGGGATCTGCAGGAAATGAGATACGCCGCAATCTTTGATGATGTAAGTTCTGTTGGGTTGGCCATTATCATGGCAGCTGTATCCTGCTTCATTGCTGCGAGGAGACGATAATGATGATTTGAAGCTTTTGCTCATCATGTGTATGCATTTGACTTCAACAATTTGTATACATTTTGTTTTTATCGTCGAAATTCATGGTTTCTGATGAACAATGATATATGCTTAATCTGTTGTTTCTGCCATTGTTAATATCGTTAGTTCTAGAACTTCTTTATGAGTACATTTTCGTGTTTTAGTACTTGGTTGAAGAGGTAGGAGAGCTCAAAGGTTGTTGTCAACTTTTTGACGACAATGCCATATATCCTCAGCTCCCAATTTTGTTGTCAAATGTAAGAGAGTTTTTTTTTTTTTTTTTTAGATTTATACCCACGGAACTTTCTCACATTTGTTGTTCGAACGTGGACATATTCAAACAATCATAACGCATCGAAAATACTAAAAGAAGGGAATGCAAAATATAAGGCTGTTTGCAAATGATCAGGTGTTGAAAAAACAAAACTAAACAAAAGACGACATATAATAAACCCACTGTTAAGGCGTTAAGATATATTAAAATTTACCGACACATAAGGCCGTCGCGGTAAATAGTTAGAAGAACGACGTTAAAATAGCAACATTCATTTATCAACATGTATAAAATGCTAGAGAATTTTAAACATATTGGTTTTTTTATAAACCCCAACATCTTCTAAATATATAGGCGCAGGTAACTTTTTTGGAACAAAAAAAAAAAAAAAGAAGTTGTTTTTGTCTACATCTAGCTTTGCTCAGTACATCCATGCAAACACAAAATCCACAATCAATATAGCTCAAAATAACTAGAAAATAATGCTTTTACTCCAAAAAAAAATTAAGCCAGAACATAATGGTCTATATCTATACAAGAAAATAATAATGCACAAGGGTAGTAAAACAATATATAGTACTCTCTAAATGGATTACAAGATAATATTGTAGAATTCTACTTTGAATTACATCTTTTATTCCATAGTTAAACATTCATTAGTCTCTAGAGCTAGCTAAACATTCCTATGTTTAGAGAGATGAAAAAAGATTGTTTGGATGAAAATAAATTAATTAGTAGAAATTATTTTTAGAACAATATCTAAGGATCTCGTCACGAGATCTAAACTCCTTTTTAATAGGTGAAATCTAATACGTAGAATATTTAATTTAAATGAGAGTGAATTGACGGAGTCAAGGTTCGATCCCAAGACTTTTGGCTTTAATACCATGTTAAATTACCAGTTGTCTCAAAAGCTTAAGCTGATAAGAAGAGGTAAATTTAATAACTTAATCATTAATTAGTTTAACATTCGTTAATTTATTAATGGGAAATTATATATAAAATCCTTAGGTAAACGCGCTTTTTTTAAAAACTCCCTGGGTATTTTTTTTCGGAAATTTAGTCCCTGGGTAACTCGAAACTATAAGAAAACTCCCTACCGTCAATTTTTGTTGACTTCCGCTAGCCTACTCAAAACTCACCGTTTTATCTGATTAAAATATTATTTTTTTTTATTAATTTAATTTAAAAAATTCAATCTTAAAAAAAAAAAAAAAAAAAAAAAAAAAATTGAAGGGTAGCCAGGGGTGGCACCGCCACCCCTGGCCACCCCCCCCCCCCCCCCCCCCAACCCCTATGGGATGGGCGAACCACCCCTGGGGTGGCTTGCGGCCACCCCCAGGTGGTTTGGGGTGGCCTGCGGGCCACCCCAAACCACCCATGGGGTGGCTCGAGCCACCCCTTGGGTGGCTTGGGGTGGCTCGCGGCCACCCCTTTCCACCCAAGGGGTGGCTCGCGGCCACCCCATGGGTGGAGGGGTGGCCTGCGGGCCACCCCAAACCCCCAAGGGGGTGGCTTGCGCCCACCACACCTTCAATTTTTTTTTTTTTTTTTTTTTTTTTTTTTTTTTTTTAAGATTGAATTTTTTAAATTAAATTAATAAAAAAAAATAATATTTTAATCAGATAAAACGGTGAGTTTTGAGTAGACTAACGGAAGTCAACAAAAATTGACGGTAGGGGGTTTTCTTATAGTTTCGAGTTACCCAGGGACTAAATTTCCGAAAAAAAATACCAAGGGAGTTTTTTAAAAAAGCGCGTTTACCTAAGGATTTTATATATAATTTCCCTTTATTAATTAATGAGGATATATAATTCAGGCATGGATTTGAACATTAATGGTTGGTTGTGGAATATCTTTTGTCACCCTAAAACTTAGAGAGGTGGAGGAGTTGGCTTCTGGGTGTTGTACAGTTACATTGTAGTCTCCATGAAAGAGCAAAGCGTTGACGAATCCTCTGTCATCTGCTGTGATTTCCAGGGTCCCAGATTCCCACTCACCAAGCAGCTTATCCACAACATCTCCAGCTGGAGTATTTTTCCAGTTTGTATCTGCAAGGGTCATATCCTTGAAACCACCTATTTCTGGGCCTGCAAACATGATGATCCCCTCAACAGCAGGGTGAGAATAACCCTCCCTTAGTATTTCCTCCAAGTACTCAGCCTGTCCACAAACCAGCTGCATGTGTCAGCAATAATGATCATGCATTTTACTCACCATATATACCATAAGAATTAAATTTGTTGGTTTGAAACCAAATTATTTAGTACATAATAATAATAATTATTATTATAACTTGTTAGAACAGTTTCTTTATGCCAAATACTTGACAAAATTGTAGAAAAAATGTAAGCAATTGAACCTACCAGGAATTGCAGAGGTGCAATGATAGAAATGACCTAAAATACACTCTTAAAAGGCTTTTGGGAGGATCGAAATCCTCTCCGGTCCAAATGAACTAGAGGAGAACTGATTCTCTTTAGCATATGGGTAGAATTGTCCCAAAAAAAAAAAAATTTTGAACAATTTTACCCCCTACTTTAAGGAGAACCGCTCCCCAAATGCCTTTTGGAAAGGATAGTTGATGGCACTAATCCCAATGATCATTAAACACAAAAATTCACGTTATCCAACTAGCCACATTAGACAAGAGAATTAAGGGAAAATGAGAGTAACTGTTGGGAATTGGGCCGACAGGTCCACAACCTATATGCTAAAGCCCAAAACCAGTAGTCATCTAGGCCCGTAAAGTGCGCCTCAAGCACAATAAACATTCCCAAGTCCACTACATGAGATCTAGTACCTCTGATTTAAGGGGTCATGGGTGATGAAGCCTAGGCAATCATGAGGTACTCACATGCAAAAGTTGGAATGTGACAAAATGGGGTTACATTCAAACCACTACAAAAGGTAAGTTTAAACAAGGTAAAAGGGACTTTTGGCCTCTACAGCTCGAAACTCTTTTTTAAAACGTTTCAATTTCTTTCTCAAATACTATTAACTTAAGTATCAAAGTCATCCCTCGCAGACACCCTGATAGGCTCCATTGCTTATATTATCTTTCTTTTGCAAGTGCAATTTGGTCAAGCACATTTGACACAAGGAAATTGTTCAAACATATTTATTTTTTTGCTCTTGTGAACAAAGATATATATTAGTGGATAGGTATGGAAAAGTTACAACTAGGTTTGTGAATTGTGATCGAAGTATACCTGATTGGGGTCTTTCTCAGCATTCACTTCTGTAAGCCATATGGGCAATCCTGTGGAACCTAGAATGTCTAAAGAAGATCTCATGTAAGCTAGATTTGGCTGGCCAGACCCAAAATGGCCTTGCAAACCAATACCTGCTATGATGCCATCATTCCCTGGATATTGCAGAATCTCCTGGATTTTTTTTCTGTAGTTAACTGCACTTGCTCTCTCATCCGAACTATTTTCAATGGTATTATACTCATTCATGAACATAATTGTGTTTGGGTCAAGTTTCTGAGCTGTGGAAAAAAATTCTGCTGAAGCATTTTCTCCAAGCTTATCCTCATAAAAGCTGAAATGAAGATTCTCATTGACAACATCCCAAGCAATTAGTTGTCCCCTGTATCTTGATACCACTGAATTTATTCTCTTTGCTGCAGCTTTTTGTAAATCCTCAGGGGAAAGTGGTTTGACCCAATCAGGCTGGAACTTGGGATCGTCCCAGAAGATGTTGTGACCTCTGACAGAAATACCATGTTGTTTGGCAAATTTTAGCATGGCATCTGAGAGAGTGTAGTTTTCTTGACCCTGTATTTTCTCAGTGCTATACCACTTCATCTCATTGGTGAAAGTGGTAAATTTAAATCTTGAAGCAAACCAGTTTTGATAATCTGTGTATTTGAGGATGTTGTAGTTCATACAACACCCAAAAGGGAAGTCTGACTTCATTTGCTTGATAGAGACTATAGCACCTTGCACTGCAGTTTTGTTTGCATTAGTTATCTGGAATCTCATCTTGCTCTTACGTACCTGCAGGATTTGCATTAAACCAGAGCTTTAAATATGATAATGAAGTTCCAAAATTGCTATTTGGATTGCTTCTGTGCATATCATTTTAATTTTATGTGATATATGTGAGCAATGGAGGGTAAGAATGATTTGCCTTTGGGTGTTTGCTATATGTTTGGTTATTTTGTGGGAGTATGAACTATTTACTGATTTTTTTGCCCAAATTGATGATTTAATGTCACATCACAATCCTTTTTGTTAGCTTCAACTTCCTTTTCTCTTGTTGCTCAAAACGGGATAAAAGATTCCTAGCAATTTTTTTGCCTGAATTACGTATTCACCCGGGGTAGATACGAACAGTTCATTTTTCTCCCTGTAAAAGGCTAACTTACTAACTGGATACTAAATCTGCGCCCTCCCCCCTCCTGGACCCCGGTGGTTAACGGATACAGGAGCAGTATAGGGCTGAAATCCGCTTGTAGGGGGCGGGACTCAGCCCTACTTGCTGGTCAGCAAAGAGGATTTTGATGTGACATTCACTTTGCCAAATCTACTTAATAGGTAATGACTGAATATTCTTATTTCATTTTTTAGGATCAAATCTTTAAGTGAGAGAGACTGTAGAAGCTGTTCCATATATTCTTCTTTCATAATAAAATTAAACACTTAGACAAGTTTTCTGACAGCCAAAACAAACTTAAAACCTCCTAGATCTTCTATATATACACAATTAAGTACAAGGTTCGGTTAAATATAGGTATATTTTTTTTATGCATTGATTACCTTGTCGATGCTTTCTTCTTGGTGGGATCTCCATTGCTTCTTAGTGAATGGTTGTAATGATACACTGTCAATCCCTATTTCAACTTTTGTGTTTTGGCTCTACATGGTTGAAAATGAAAACATTCTAATTTGGGTGACAAATAATATTTAAACAAAAATATCAAAACAAACAAAAGAAGGAAGGAGAAACAATTCACCTGGAAACCAATCTCTACAGGGCTTGAGAAATTTGCAACTATCCCACCTTTCAGGAGAGACCAACACCCATGCTCAGCTATGACTTTACCACCATGTACAAGTTCACCATCACTAGTTCTAAAGACAACAGAAACTGTCTCTCTTCCTTCACTGATTTTAACCCAAGCTGAAAAGTTTTCACCTTCATTTGATTAAATTATTCTAAAAAGGCCTAAAAATTACATAGATTTCAGCAATTGACTGCTATCAATAATACCCTTTATTTTTTTCTTGAAGTTAACACAATTTGAATATGTTTACCAGAAAAAGTATACAGCTTTCCTTTCTCAAGTTGAACCTTCTGCGACAAACTGTGTAATGGGCGTGTTGTATTGTGTACCACAATGAATCTGTTGCCTGCCTTGGAAACATGTTCTTCAACTTCTCCTTGTCTGTATGCTGTCCACCCCTCTAAGCTATAATTAAAATCTGGATTGACTATCATCCCTCCTCCATATTGAGCTCTATGGGGCTCTACTAAGCACTGCTTAATTAACATTTTGGTTTTGGTAAAGAGTAATACTATTTAGTAGATTATTACACGAATGTTATATAACTTAATAATATGATAATAAAATTTAAATAGGCATGTTAAAAAAAATAATAATAATAATCAATGACTAATTTTCACTGATAAGTCATCTCAGTTGTATATATAGTAGTATACTAAATAACAGCTATATATACAACTACCATACAACTGGGATCCCGTTTAAGTGAAAATCATTTTTTTTTGACATAGCAAATGTATGCATGCATGATGTCTACACCACTAACTCTATTATCTCATTAATACAAGAAAAAATAAGAGAAACTCCATCCAAATATACATATACTTCACCACTTTGGCTTGAAACTCATTCATTTTTGGTGATATATATATGGTGAAATAGGTGGAAAAGCGAGTAGTACTGGAAAAATGGGAAAATACATATAACAAAAAAAAAGAAAAGAATTCTCATATATTCTCATGCTTTAGAAACTTTTGCCTTCCTTTTAACAAAAATTTCTTGCCTTTGTTGTGGCAGAGTAATCGTAGGAGAAAGCATTGATGCTGTTCCCTGCATTAGTTGAAAGGAAAATATATATTAGCTACCATTTTTATATATATTTTTTCTTTCATTTACCTTTTTTTTTATGAATGTTTTCAATGATAATTATGAGAGAGAGAGAGAGACCTGAAAAGAGCAAAATGAGTGAAAGGCAAAAGAATCGAGTGTCGGTGAAAATCTTCATATCTTCACGAGAGAAACAAGGCATTCCACTGCATTCACAAAACAGCAAGTGAGAATATATATATATATATATATATATAGAGAGAGAGAGAGAGAGAGAGAGAGAGAGTGGAGATTCTATTAAAAAACATTTTTGTCGTCAGACAAAAAAGTAAAAAACGGTACTGTAATATTATCACATACTGACAACCTTACACTGGACTTTCCATGTTGTCCCGTGAATCCTCCTCGGTGTTATATTAAGATGTAGATAGTGATGTATTTATTATCAGTACAAAGTTAATTATCAAAATGAATTGATTAATTTCTGACCCAAATATTGATTAGAGAATTAATTTCTTCCATCAATTAATTAAACTACCTCAAGATATAATGTTGGTTTTGTACGTTTAGCGGATTCTTACATGTGTACAAAAAAATAAAGACTGTTCTTAAAAGTACTGCAACTTTTATTACAAATTTTTTACGAACAATGTGACATTTATCACGTTAATTACTAAACAATTAAATTTGATTATGACTAAAATAATAATGCCAACCATGCCATAATAAAAGCCGAAAAGGGTTGTAATAAAAAGTTGTAGCATTCAAGTACTTTTCAAAAAAAAAATCAAGGGATATAGAACAGAATGATATAACATGTTTTCGTCTAGGCGATTTGTATTATGCATGTATGTAGGTCGTAGACCAAACCTTGTAGAGTCGTGATTGGGAGCACGCCTGGCGTGCTTCAACAGTGAAGCACGCCAGGCACAAATTTTTTTTTTTTTTTTTTTTCAAAAAAATTAAAATAATAAAATAATAATAAAATAATAAAAAAAAAAAATTTTGTGCCTGGCGTGCATCACTGTTGATGCACGCCAGGCGTGGTGAATATCTTTACCCAACCTTGTAATATATGTGTAGTTTGTATTCTCTTTCTCTCTTCAATTTGTTTGTTTTGTTTGGTTTTCTCTTTGGTTCTAATTTGTTTAGTCAGTAATAAATAATTTGCAATGATGGGAGAAATGAATTGATAACGCCAACCGCATGCAAAAAATCACAAACTATCTTAGGAAAGAGTCGGTGCATGATCGGGTTGTTTAGGCACCTATCCGAGTAGATGAAGCCTACTTATACGCTCACATATTCCTGTGCTATCGCTACAAAAAAAATGGTGCAAATAGTGACGCCTTATTGTAAAAAACGTTACTTTTCAAAAGGTAACGCCTAGAATGCTTCGGCAACATCAAAATACAGGGGGTCGCAAAATCTAGAATAAGGATGTTTACTGTTCACACGTCCCTAGTTAAGGGCGTTTGCGTACAACACGTCACCTTCTCGATCTCAGGGGATGTTACTGTTCATTGTATCTTAATCCTCTTTTCTCAATTGCTTGCTTGCATTGCTTTTTCCAATTTATGATAGTCTACCATTTCCCATCCATGATAGTGAAAACACCTTTTTAGTCAGTGACACAACTCATTCTGCCACTAAAATCAAGGGTTTGCATGGTTGATGGCGTGGCATGCATTTATGAAATACTGGAGAAAGCAAAGCAATTGCTAGACCTTTATTTTTCTTGTGGCAGCCCAATTTCTCTTGGCTATTCTTTTTTTTTTTGTTGGGTTGGGAGATAAGAATCTGATCGGGTTGTCTGCCACATCTTCCTAGTGGATCATAGTGTGGACTGCTTATTAATTTGAACTTTTGGTGATATTGAAACACTACAAAGTCCACCCGAGGACAATTAAAGCTCATCCGGCCCACGTGAATGA
The DNA here is from genome assembly GCF_965113065.1 of Corylus avellana. NCBI lineage: Eukaryota > Viridiplantae > Streptophyta > Magnoliopsida > Fagales > Betulaceae > Corylus > Corylus avellana. The sequence goes on along the minus strand of NC_142493.1, from coordinate 3,943,092 downwards.
CTATATGTTACGATCTTAAATGTTTTACATGATTTAAATACAATCTTAACCATGTGGATATAGGCTCTTGGTCACTCTGCTCCCTTACAAGCTAGTTTTCGATGGTGAGTTCTACATAAAGTTTGTATCAATTAGTATCAGAGCCAAGTACCAAGTCACGGGCCCGAGTTACAAAGAGGCAACCTATGAGATAGAGTGGGCCACCATAGACGTCGGCTGCAAAGCGCATGATGGTATGTTACGATCATAAGTGTCACACATGGCCTAAGTAAAAGTTTAACCATGTGTACATATAAGTTCTTAGGCACCATCCACTTGCAAGTCGGTTTTTAAGGATGAGGTTTATTCAAGGTTTGTACCAATTGGTATTAGAACCAAGTATCACATCATGGGTTCGAGTAACGAATGAGGAGACCTATGAAATAGAGCGAGCTGTCGTGAACATCGACTGTGGAGCATGGTGATATGTTACGATCCTAAGTGTCCCACATGACTTAAGTACAATTTTAACGGTGTGTATATAAGCTATTAGACACCTTTCATTTGCAAGCTGATTTTCAATGATAAGTTCTACCCAAGGTTTATAACTTTATATCAGACCAAACATCCCTCACAACGAGGGTCACTGAAAGATGAAACTTCGACCAATGATCCTCCAAGAGTTCAATGAACCGACGAACCGACGAACCGTTCACTAACGATTAAGTCCCCTACCTCTTGTTTTGCAAGTGTTCTTGACTGATGCTGTCAACAGTATCAACAAACGATAAGTACTAATGCTGGGTTGATATGCATGATCAAGGGACTTTTCAAGTTTTAGAAGGCCTCCCGTGTGAGATATGATGTTTTGCGCAATAGACATCAAAATGATGTAGTGGAGGAAATTAAGTTGTCTCATGAAGTCCCAATCCAATTAATGCACCAAACATAAGTAACCAAAATACATTGGCTTCATTTTTCTATTCTTGAACGTAATATATATAGAAAAAGAAAAAGGAAACTAAAGAAAAGAAACACATACAGGAATGCAACTTTTCTTGATTGCTCAAAGAACTTGTTAGTGTCTCCCATGGCACCCTGCGTGTGCAAAATTACTTGTCCACTTAACATATATTTAATCTGATTTCTCTAGCTTTTGGACATGTTAATAACTATTTAAAGTAGATTAATTGAGTTAACTAACTCATGCACATGCTCCACTACCCCGCTATCTTGGGCAACACAAGACGAGTGATCAGAAATGTACGTAGCCATGCAAGCTACATTTTCTTGCTTCCATTATAACATAAAAATTATAATAAAATATTGACGTGGCACTCTAAATCAACAATTAGATCTTTTACTATTATTATTATTATTATTATTTAACAATGATTAATTCAATGGTTAGTTGAGATTGCCGCATCAGCCTTGTTGGATGAACGTTGGAATAGAAATATAGTATTTAACATTTCTGCTTAATTTATTAACTATTTCTATTTTTCTTTTTTCTTTTTTTGGGAAAAATGAAAAATTAGTCCTTGTAGTTTACCTCATTTACAATTAAATCCTTGTGGTATCAAAATGAACTCAAAGGTCTCCGAAGTATGCCAAAAAAATAATTTAAGCTCTGTTTACTTCGACCTAAAAGGGTTTCCGTTAGAAAATATTTTCAGGAAAACCATTTTTCCTGAAAATATTTTATGCCGAAAACATTTTATGGCGTTTACCTTGCATACGGAATTTTTTTTTTTTTTTAATATCTTTTTATATATATTTTTTTTCAATAAAGTCCCCGCTGGGACCTGCATTGGACTTGTTCAAGACCTCACAGGGACATGCCCGGGACCCCGCCGGGATTTAACAGGGACTTGTCTGGGACCTCGCCGAGACCTGCCTGGGATTTGCCGGGGACCTGCATGGGACTTGCCTGGGACCCGCCCAAGACTTGACCGGGACCTGACCGGGACTTGACCGAGACTCGCCCGGGACCCCGCCGGGACTTGACTGGAACCTGCGTAGGACTTGCTCGGAACCCCGCCGAAACCTGCCCGGGACTTGACCGGGACCCCGACCGGACTTGACCGGGACCCGACCAGGCAAGTCCCGGGCTGGTCTTGGGTAGGTTCGATCAAGTCTAGGGCGAGTCCTGACAGGTCTCAGTCAAGTCCGAGCGGGTCCCGGGCGAGTCCCAATTAGTTCCGGTCAAGTCCCAAGCAGGTCTTGGTCAAGTCCAGGGCAAGTCCTAGGCGGGTCCTGCCGGGGTCCAGGGCAAGTCCCGGGCAGGTCCCGCCGGGGTCCCGGGAAAGTCTTGGGCGGGTCTCGGTCAAGTCCTTGGGGGGTCCCAGGCGGGTCCCGGTCAAGTCCCCGGAGGGTCCCAGTCAGGTCTTGGGCAAGTCTCGGTCAAGTCCTGCGCGGGTCTCGATCAGGTCCGGTCAAGTCGAAGGTAAGTCCCAGGCGGGTCTCGCCGGGGTCCCAAGCAAGTCCTGAGCAGGTCCCGTCAGGGTCCTGGGCAAGTCTCGAGCGGGTCCCAGTCAAGTTCCAGTCAGTTCCCGGGCGGGTCTCGGTCAAGTCCCGGGTGGGTCCCGGTCAAGTCCCAAGCGGGTCCCAATCAGGTCCTGGGCAGATCCCGATCAAGTCCCGGGCGGGTCTTGGCAAGGTCCATCGATTTAAGAATAAGATGCTCATAGTCAGAAAATGGTTTACAGTTTTCCGTAAACCATTTTCCGAAAATTAAAGAAGAATTTTCAGTAAAAAGGAAAATATTTTCCGTTGACCACTATTTTACGTCGAAGTAAACTCCAGAAATTGCGGAAATCATTTTCTGGAAACCATTTTACATCAAAGTAAACGGAGCCTTAGTCTCTACAATCAAATTCTGTCTACTAATGTAACAGATTTTGTTAGTATGATACTGACTTAAATATGACAAGTATTACAATTTTATTGGTTCTAATGTTTCATGTTATCATAATCCATTAAGTCAGTGAACGAAATTTGACGGTAGGAACTAAATTATTTTTTTGATATACCTTAGAAACCTTTGAATTCATTTTAATTCTACAAAAAGTTAATTACAAATCAAGTAAACCACAAGAACTGATTTTGCATTTTTTCCTTTTTTTTTTTTTTATAGGCAACTACTTTAATTTGTTTATGGGTGACTATAGTGGCTGACGGAGGGGCGTGAAGGAAGAACGGGGTTGGCTGATTGGTTGAGAGGATCTAGTGCGGTTAGACTAGTATGTTCTCTATTATTTTGGACCCCCGTATTTTATTTAACTAGCGTGGCAAAATCTAAGCCACACGTCGGAGAAAAATGAAACTAACTTAACTAGAGGTGAGCCGCTCTCTTCTTTATGCTATTGTGTATCATCATCTTCATCAATAGTTAAGAAGGCCGAGCTTACGCTTAGATATTGATACTTGCCACACCGAATCCGGTTCAGCAAAAAGGAAAAAAATCCTTCTCTTTCCAACTCATGCTTTTTCATACTATAATATTTTTCATGCCAAGTTACTTTCCATCTTAAGCCTTGATTTTGTTTTATTGTAAGTTTGTCATCAATTGCTTACCCCATTTTTTTTTTTAATTAAAAAGGTGTGAAGGGGTAATCAATGTAATTTTTCTCCTTGGGCGTTACCATCGGGGGACCTGCTGTGCAATGTCCAGTTTGAGCCATAGCTACTACCTAGGAAGGTGAGCCCGTCACCACAACTCCACCAAGGTGTAAGCCAATAAAGCCTCTTCAATTGCCTACCTTATTTAGTCTATCTTGTCTTACTTACTACGCATTCGGATTTTCAACAAATGTGAAAGAGTTTCTATGCGGACCACCTACACAAGCAAGTGGCTAGGCTGCCTGAAATTTGTTCGAGTAGATGTGCCAAGACTCTCTCACATTTTTTGCCAGAATTCCAAGCAATATGAACAACAAAATTGCTGAGAATCTCTATCCATTTACCACGCCCTACTTTCTCTATAAATACCATCTAATATAATATAATTCAATATAGTTCAGCATTAAAAATGTAGTCCTAATTCTTGTATTTTATATTTTTCTCTCTACTTTTGTTCTCTCTCTTACATTCTATATATTTCGTTATACATTTCTACATGGCATTAGACACATCAGAGTCAACTCTTCTTCTATTATCTAAAATTTCTTCTCCCTCAAACACATAAAGAAGTCGAAGATTCTCTCTCTCGCTTAAACGTTAGGGACATCATTACGTTTTTAATGATATTTGTTGACTACTTATTAAAAATAAAGATTAAAGAGGAGTTACTAGAATTAGCAGTCAGTTATAATATAGGGATATTTTTGTTCCTTAAAAAAATAAAAAGACAAAAATACTTTTAACATATAACTAACTAGATCCTCTTCCGTTCATTCTGTTAGATGGATAGGTTCAATGGGTGCCACAGAGGAGGAAGGTGCAGTTAATGAGAATATTGAAATTTGTGAAGCAAAAGGGATTCGTATGTGATGGAAGCCATGATTGCCATCCAGTCCACTCTTTATTGCATTTCCAAGAGGATTGCAAAGTCCTGGAAAAGGCAAAAATTATTGGAGGACAACTAATAATGTCTCTCATTTGTATGCTTTCTTTGTATTTGAGAGAAATTTACAGGAAGAATTTCATTTGTATTTGAGAGATTCTGTAATCTTTCAAGGAACTGTGTTGTATGAACATGCTTGTTAAAATGCATGAGTGGTAATTAATTGAAGTGCATGTATGGTTTTTTTTTTTTTTTTTCCACACATCAATTACTTATAACTAAAATGCACCAAATAGTTAAAAGCTTTACTTTTTCTTCAAAGGCTTGTACATGTACTTTTCTTTTTCTTTTTTTTTGTGTTCTTGTGAGGGCTTACAGTCTAATTATTCATAAAAAAATGCTTCATGAAAAGTATGTAAAATTTGATTTCCCACTAGTGAAAGAGCTGTAAATGTTAGAATGCTCAAATCAATTGTGGATTAAGTATCCCTTCTTCAAGAAACTGCCCTACAATTTTCAGCCAAGTGGCTATACCAATTACTAAGGCCACAATATGCACCATTTGCACCATATATTATCCACTTTTTCAGTAGTTTCTGATTGTGTTTTAACATATGCCTCTTCAAATTTTCCTGTGAACTTTCAATTAAAGAATCTCATGAAATTTAGAGAGAATGTCCACAGCCTCTTGTTTGAGGTTTGCTTAACTTGCCATAAAGGGTTGCATCCAAATCATGTAATATTTCTCTGAAATAGACATAAAACCAGCTGCAATAAGCTTTATTAACTGCATATAGATTAGCAACCGACCAAGAAGAGGTTGGTGTCTTAATCTCTCCCAAAATTATCAAATCTTAACCGGCCAAAGCGATTCGTGTGAAAGCACTATCTAGGTGGTGAGAAGATATATGGTCATGTGTTTCACCATTGAACCTGCTGCCTCTCCAACTTTTGTGACTCTGTCCAACAACTCTTCCAAATCCTTCTCCTTAATCCCTTTACATTTGATTCTCTAGCCATCACTCCGATACGGACCCATTTTAACAGCTCCGACGGCAATTTTTCAGACCGTGTCTGAGAGAGAGAGAAAGGGAAATGAACACTTTAAGGAGAGAGATTTTTGGACTCCTATGTGTGTTTGAGAGAAGGAATTTTAGAATTGATAGGAGTTAACGGAGGAGGAATTATGTTAATCATATTAAAAGAGCATGTGAGAAGCACATATTAAAGGACATACGACAACTTATTAGACTCGCTTGGAGGAAATACTTGTCCTTAATTAATCAATTAACGAGGAAACATATAATATTCAAACAAACATCTGTTGCGATTGCTGTATTGTAAAACAAAAGAGTAATATTACACTTCATACCCATTTTATCACACTCACTTTACATTGTTACCGTAGCATGAGCTAAATGGAAGTTTTGCTTTTTAAGTGGCCATTCAACTCATGCCATGTCAGCCAGTGTGAAGTGGATGGAATAAAATAGGTGTGAAGAATAGATTTATTCAAAACAAAAACTTAGAAAGCCAATTGGAGAGACCCACCATCTTGCTACATCTTGCTATTATGCATGTAGGTACCCCTTCTTCTCCAGGTAAGAAAGCACTTTTTCAGCCATTTCACATGGGGAAGCACCGCCTCCAATTTTATATTCTAATACTATCTGAGGAACAAAATATACCCATCTCAATTTCAGCTAAAGCAACAGCAACAAAAACTGAGAGATAAAAGGCCCATACATTAGAAATAGCAACACTTCTTTCAGAAAGTATATAAACACTTGTTATGTTGCAGTTATTATGATCTTTTTCTATTATTATAGATAAACAAGCATCAGTGGTTGCAGTTGCACATACAATCAACTAAACTATCCCAGCACAAGTTTTTTTTCCCTATGCCTAAAGACAAATCAAGCAAATGCACCTGACATAGAGAAATTGGGAGCCACTTCAAGGGAAAGTAGATTAAATTCTAAAAAGTGCTTTATCATGTTACTGTTTTATTGATTCGACCATTTTAGAATTCTCAAGTATTTCCTGAAAGGAGCTCCACAAGCAATTTTATTTGAGTTTAGATACAGCATTAGGAATCATCCTTAAGCTGCTTCAAAAATCAGAAGAAAGCACACTGTTGCATGATAAAGTGTGTTAGAACACTTGTGAGAGATGCATTCAAGCGTATGTGTGTTTTTACATCTCTTCATGTCTAAGCTTATCAAACATATTCTACTTTCTCGAGAAAATATACATACCTCGCAATTTAATGGGGGCTCATATGGATCATCAATACCAGTAAAGCCTGAAAATTTCCAAAATGATATTAGATTTTAACAATTAACAACAGAATAAAACTGGCCATCATGCTATGGCCATTTGATTTCAAATCCGTGTAAAAATGAAGAATATATGCATCATTGTACAATTACATTATTTTTCACACTAAAGCTATTTTTGAAATATAAGTTGAGACACTGATTATCTAGTCCACTTTAGGCTGGGTCAAAGCTCTTTAACATATTTATTGATGGATTGGATAGTTTCATCCGAAAGTGCGTGCTACCACTCGAACCTTTCCAACTGGTTCATCAATGGTGCAATTTTGACCGGCATAGCACCAAAGGCGCCTTTTACAGGTTGCCATAGTACAGTTTTCATTGGCATAGTTCACTCAACTATATTTCCTCTCAGGCCTAAATGACTGAAAAAGTGTTTTGTTTTTGGGGATTCATTCCATTAACCATTAGCTTTCTATTACCCACATGCCTATACCATATGAAGTGAGAGGGTCCATAGCAACAGGCCCAAGTGAGAGGCAAATATCTTCCTCATCCCCTCATTGTGAGTAGAGCACCAGATAGCTGGGGCCTGGTAACATAAAAAATTCCAAAACTCTTCAGTCTGTAAACTTACCATGATTCATGTATAATACTGTCACGTGAATGGCAAAAACGACTAAGAATAATAAGAATACGGACATTATCAGGATTTTCACAAACTATTTTGCACGCATCTGGTATCAATATTCACCATATCTATTTTAGTATATAAATCGACAACTTGACTTTTCAACTGGTCTTTCTTGATCTCTACCAAACACCCAAATTAACTCTCTAAAACTTTCTCTCAACTTAAGCGCCAAAAATAGAAAACAAATATAATGTGAGGTTGTTGCCACGTGTCTATCTCTTTTCTCTTCAAATTTTTCTATCCTCTTTCTCAACCACCTTATCTGTAAACAAAAGACAGAGAGCCATTTATCACATGCAGAGCATGTTGTGGATGCCTAGTCCATAATTAGATCAAAAATAATTTACCCATAAAAGCTATAATCAAGCAAAATTTAGCTCAATCTCAAGAGGCTAAAAATTAAAATTTCAAGAAAGAAATTTGGAAGTATCACACAGGCCATCAAAATGAAAAAGCCGTTAATCAACAAAAATTAGAATGTTATTTTACTGTTACCTTTTATCTTTCCAGCACGTGCAAGCTTATATAAGCCCTTTGGGTCTCTTGCCTCACAAACTTGGAGTGGCACATCCATGAAAACCTGTTATATCAAGCATTTTGAGTGTGATTGAAAACAGTGGCACCATTTTCATTCTGACTTTGTAATCATTTTCCAGGGTTCATTTCCTAGCAAATAATTCGAATAAAACTTCTGGATCACAGTTCAAAAGCAGTCATGAACTCAAGAATCAACAACCTCAATAAAATCCCCATCTGGTAATAGTGCACGACAAGCATCCCGATCCCTTCTGTAAGGAGAAATCAAACTAGCAATGCATATAACTCCAGCATCTGCAAACAGCTTTGCTACCTCGCCTAAAAGATATAGAAAGTGAAAAAATAATAATTAATTAATTAATTAATTGAGAAAATTCATAAGCCGCATTTGATAGGTACCGTTTGCCTGAATAACTTATCAACTATAAACATTATAAATGCTACAACTTAGTAGCATGACAAATTAATTCTTTGAGGAACACAAAAGAAGAGCCACTAGAGCAAGACTTACCAACCCTCCGTATGTTCTCTGCACGATCTTCTGCTTTAAAACCAAGGTCATGATTCAGGCCATGCCTCACATTGTCCCCATCAAGAACATAAGACAGCTTACCCATCTGATACAAGCTTTGACTCAAAGCACATGCCACAGAGCTCTTCCCTACAAGATAAATGGTAAAAGATTAAAAAAATAAAAAAAGGAAACGTTTATGTTAAATTGATCTCATACAACACATACTTTCCCCACAACATAATAAAGTACCACTAAGAATCCAAACAAGTCTCATAGTCTGACTCAGAAACTAAACTCAGCGGAGTGCTCTGAAGGTGAAAAGTCACATTTTTAAAATTCAAAAACTTTTCCCCTTAGGCCTAGAATCAGGCTCAACAATGAACCAATCTTACTGTCTGAATGAGTAAACTTAAGGAAAAAGAATGACGAAGTTGTTAACATTTGCAAGGTTAAAATACACCAACTCAAAGTAGATTTAATCTCCTTTTTTAATAGACTGGTAATGTAGTAAGCTTATTTCAGATAAAAAGAGAAGTGAGAGAGTTTCGCTAATCGATCAAACAGACTACAAAATATGCTCCTAGGTTCAATTGTATGTAATGTGCTTTTCATTCGTAGAAGAAACCAAGTCTATAACTGTTAAAAACTGAGTAGCATCGTCTGCTTTCTTAAGACTTCATCCGCTAAGTAATGTTTGATTGTTTTTATTCCTTAAAAATGCTTCTTAGATTATTATAAACTCTGTCACACTATGTCAATACCAAGTTATCCCTTTTTGTAGAACAACCATTTGCATCAATGTTATGTGATATTTGGCCCGTAGGAACATCACTACCTCATTTTATTGACCATCTCATTGACGAAAATCAACACCTTGAAGACAAAATCCAATAGAAATTTTAGTACATTTGGTTTAAAGCTGCTCCCACAATTTAATTACAAAATTCCATGATACTGAGTCCTACCATATTAAGAATATGTGAAACAGTATTAGCAGAAATTATAGCATAGCTGATATGCCCTGAATATGAAAATCATATCACATTTTGCAAAAGCGAAGATTTTTTAACCGAAATTAATAGAATTTCCCAATGAAAAGGATCAGACCCAAGTGTCATTTGAAATTAAAAGATTTGCCATATGCAACCCTATTTCTTCATAAATATAACAAACTTGATCTGAGATGATAGAAAAAGACCGCAAGCCCTATAAACCCAGACATAAAAAAACATCTCAATCAAATAAAACCACTAAGAGGTACATAAATCACTCTTAGCATAAACACAACATCCAACATTAGTCAATGAAAATAACAACATCGAACCTGAACTGCTGAGACCCGTGATCCATATTACGCATCCTTTTTGTTTGAGTAAGTTCTGCCTATCAACTTTTCCAACTGAACATTCATGCCACTTGATGTTTGTTGAGCTCCCAATGGTAGATAACTGGCTAAAGTTTCTCCCTAATCAGAAAACATATCAGAAACCTGGACAATACAATCCAAAACTACCATCTACATACATGGGCACATTACAGTTCAATTAAAAGCGAACAAATTCAGATCTTTTTCTTTCCTTTCTTTAATTCTTTCACTTTCTCAACAACCCAACACGCCATAAAAGCAAATTCATTGCCTCATACATTTCCCACATCCGAAAAAGCCGAAAAAAAAAAAAAATAGAAGCAAAAACCCCACATTTTCTTTCTCCCAAATATTTTCACATTTTCGATGAAAAAAAAAAAAAAAAAGTTTTCCAACATTTTCCTGAAATTTCTCGCCAACCAAACAAACCGTCAAAGCAAAAAGTAAAATTCCATAAACCCAACGCAAAACTTAGAAATGACAAGAATTACCAGCATGCCCATTCGTCGACTCGTCGTTCGAATCGTCCACCTTCCCCTTCAAGCTGATCCTCCTCGACCCCTCCACCGCCTTAATCAGCAAAGATCCCCTAGATCTCAAATTAATTACGGAACCGCCACTGGGTGCGCTCGCGATGACGAACCCTAGCTTCGGCAACGATGAGGAATCGAGCCCCGTCGCCGTAATAAGCGTTGGCGGTGGTTTCCCTCCAATACTAATCATATCTAATCTCACAATAAAAATACAATATTTTTTAATTATAAAAAAGTAAAAGTAATTAAAAAGTACAAATAAGCACATTTATATGCATATATGGGAGATTCATTTTGGAGAAATTGGGTGGTGTAAAGAGATTTGGGAAATTTTAATGGTGGCGAGGATGTTCAGGATTGTGGCTAATTGAGTAATGTGACCGTTGGGTTTTGAAATGGGCATGAAGTGAATTTTATGTATATAAAGGGGTTTGGGACCAAAGAAGATCTTGAAAAAGCTTGCAACATTAGCATGGGTCCATTAATGGCCTATTTCATGTTCCCACGTGTTCTCCATTTGTGGAGTGCAGAACTATGTCGACTAATCTTTTGTGATTGAAAATGTTTGGATATTGTTACAAAAACAAAAAAAAAAAAATGTTTGGATACTAAAATTCACATAGATTAACACCCGATGGGCCGACCATTTATATTTTAATAGTTGACGTGATGAAATGTTATATAAATTGTTACATTTTAGATTATATTTTAATAATTGACGTAATAAATATATATTTTTTAAACGGAATCCATATCAGTCTCATTTATAGAAATAATGAGCATAAAGCTCTTACACGCAACTATAGTCAAAGTTATGAAGTTACAGGCGTCACAGATGATGTATTACATTCTAAACCCAAAACTAATCCACTAACCCATGACTATTTTACATATAAAAGAAACAGATCTGTGCCAAACAGATTCAAACTAATGCATAATTTGTGCTTATTCCTCAAAACTGAAGATAGACAAACCTCCAACCGAAACTCTTCTTCCTCGACTCAAAAGCCAGGATAACGTTTATATCCACAACTCAAATGTCTAGACCAAACGTGATAAATATTACATAGACATTTATATTAATTTATAATAATAACAGAAATTTCAAAATTTCTTTTAACCTACTCTAATAAGTGACAAATGTCATCTCTCACATGTTTTTTTTTTTAATATTTTAACAGTCATTTATTGTCATTCCACTAATCTAAGAACTCAAACATTAATTTTTTAGAAACTCAAAAATATCGAATATTACTTATTACTTAATAGAATAAGTTAAAAAAAAAAATTCCTCCTGACTTAAAAAAAATTTGTAACCTTATAAGAAACTTGTAACAAAAGTTGTAATAGTATTAGCAGCGCTCAACACCATATCAACCTTAGAATTCTTTGAACATTATACAAGGACATTTCCTCGAATTTTAACTATTATATATATATATATATATATATATGTAATAGTTTTCAATTTGTCATATTAGTCTCTATCACCTTTTTGGACTTTATATTATATTATATATATATTAAAAAAATTGTTGCTTAGCATTCTTAAATGTATTGAATACGAGGAGATGTCATCTTCTCAAGTAAAAGACGCAAAAGCTGACATCTCCTCGTTGAACACATCATTGAATTGTTGGCCCTGTTTACTCATGGCCTTGGGCTGGTATTGTATCAAAGTCGGTGTTGTAAGATTTTTTTTTTTTTTTTTTTTTTTGGGTATATGTATTTGATTGATTTTAGTGAAAATGTTTTGTAGGAAAAAGTAAAAAAAATATATTTTAAATGAAAAGAAGTAAAAAATTTATTTTATAGTAATTTTTTTATTCGAATAATAATAAAAAAAATAATTGATGTGGTATAAAAAGTAGAGATGTTAAGATTAATTTTTAAGTAAATTTTTTTTTTTTTGGGATTGAGGCTGCCCAGTATCAGCCCAGGCCCATTGGCAAACAGGCTAATTGTGCCTATAATGCAAATTCAGCCACGTATTTCCCCAGCAAGAAGTACAACTACAATGTGGTCTTAGATGAATTAAACAATGTGAAAGAAGTTCCTCAAGAGTCACGTGGAAGAGCCCATTATAAACAGAGTAAACTAGAAAGAGAAATAAAATTTAAAAATTTAAAAAATTCACTTAATTAGCTTCCACCTTGATTTTGAGGAAGTTAGAATATAGGACTTTTTCAAATTGAATTTATTTATTTTTTCTTATTAAAGTTTTTTTTTTTTGAATTGACTATTAAAGTATTTGCTAAGTTGTTTAATGTAAGTCAAATCTCTCTTGAACAAATTCACACTACATGCACCATAAACCAAAGATTTCATTCAAAATAATCACTTCTATGCTTTATGATCATCCAAATCAATTATGGATATCACTTATTTTACCCATACAATTACAATTACAATTACAAGTGAAGGAAGATCAGTTCATATCAAGTACTGATCTTCCAAAATTATTTCAAAACAATCGTTTAATAGATCGCCACGTGCATTAACATTTATTCATGTTTCTTTTATAAAATTTTGTGCTTTCTATTCTTCTACTGAGACAAGAGCATAATGTTTGATGAGAACTTAGACGGTGAGAATTGCATGCACTCACTCGAGTCTAATTGAGCTATAACACTATAGGCTAGCTTGACTCAGTCCTACCAGGGTATCACGCTGAAACTTGGACAACCAATGTTGGTTGCTCCGATGTATCTTTTGAGGCCGACGACACCACAAAGCTTTGACCCAAGTTGGAACTTGCAACCTTAGGGTGACTGATTTTCACTTGGTAGTCTCCATGGAATAAGGAGGCCTCAAAGACTCCATCTGCGTCTGTTGTGCCTACCATGGCCTTGGAACCCCACTTCTGCATCAGCTTGTCCACAACATCGCCGGTTGCCAAGTTGTTGAAATTGTTGTCTGTCAAGCACATTCTGTAACATCCCCCTGGCGACCATGCTGTCCACAACATGATTCCATTGACACTCGGGTGGGCGTGTAATTCCCATAGAACTTGCTCCAAGTACTGTGCTTGTGTCTGCACGCAAATATACATAGTCCAAGAAACAACAACAGTGAATAGAAGAACATAAACAAGCAATCCTTCTAGGCAAATGTTGTCCAAGAAACAACAACTTACCTCTGGGTGCATGTTTCGGCACTTAATTTTGCAATCATACTAGCCCTCAAAGGTTAAAAAAGTTACGATGTCAAATTTTCATGTGTTTAAAAGTTTGCAATGTCACACCTATTATTAGGGTTTAGGGTTAAATTTGGCAGTAAATATATGAAATGTCCCTTATATCCCTGTAAAACTATTAAAAAAAAGTGTTACTTACACCTGTATACTTTCTTCATTCTTTTCACATCTTTCTACTTTTCAAAATCATTATTGGATTTGTGGGGACCATGGGTGAAACCTATATGGCCCTACAAATCTTGTGGTGATTTTAAAAAGTACGAGAATGGAAGAAGAACTAGAGAAAGAAAATAAGCATTTTCCTTTTTAAAAAAAACCATGGCTTGGCCATATGTCTTCAAAAGTCACAATTGCAATTTTTTTTAAAAAAAAATGAGGTATTTTGGGTATTTTATCGTCATCCGTTAGGATTTAGCTGAAAATTCTTTTGGAGGAATGACATTGCAAACTTTTAAAACATAAGAACTCGACAATCTTACAAACTTTTTAAACTTTAAGAGTATGATTGCAAAAGTACGGAAACACATGGGCAAACGAAGTGTTTCCAAATTAGAGAAATGTTATTTTTACCTGGTCATCACCAACGCTATTTTTAACATCCAGTTCTGTAATCCAAATGGACAACCCTTTGGAAGCAAGAGTATCAAGGGAAGCTCTAATGTAAGAAAGGTCTGGAGGATAGCTGAAATGGCCCTGGAGCCCGATCCCCATTTCCAAATTGTTGTTTCCATGAAACCCCTGAATTTCTTCCAGCTTCTGCAGGTACTTATTTGGCTTTGATGACCCATCTCGGCTGTCCTCTATGGTGTTGTACTCATTCAGAAACAAAGGGGTTGTTCCATCAATAGTTTGAGCACGTTTGTAAAAGCTTGCTGACGCACTGCTCCCAAGCTTGTCTTCAAAGAAGCTGTGGTGCATGTTTTCATTCACAACATCCCATGCAATTACCTGCCCTTTGTACTTTGACATGACAGATTTAATCCTCTTGTTTACTGCTACAGAAAGTTCGCTGGACGAGAGCGAAGAAACCCAACCCTGTTATTAAAATATAAATTAAATGATTAAAATTCATCTCTCTGCGTAACAGAACAAATGTCTTGATTTCGAACGTTATTGATCTCGCTCACTTGTATCATCTGGGGATCTTCCCACAAGACGGTGTGGCCGCGGACATCAATGCCGAGTTGTTGTGCAAACTGAAGCAAGGCGTCGGCGTCGTCGTACTTCTCTTCGCCCTGGGATGGTTCGTTGGCGTACCACTTCATTTCATTCTCAAATACTGTGACTGTGAACGGCCTTGAGGTGAACCAGTTTTGGTAATCTGTGTTGGTGAGGATGTTCTTGTTTATTGCAGTGCCGAATGGGAAGCTCAGTTTCTTCTGTTCAAATGAGACTGTGGCATTGGACATGGGATTGCCTTGTTCATCAACTGCATGGATTCTCACCTTTCTCTTACGCGTCTGCAAAAAAGTCAAAGACCAATTGAGCCATAGTCTGATTCAACCTCACCAGAACATTAGTGAAAACCAAGGCGGCTAATACTAATTAAGCATATATGGGTAATTTTTCATTGCGGATATTCGAATCCACGCCCTACTACGTATCAACCACTTTAAGAATTTTCTTGGACTACTAAACCACCGCCAATAATGATATAAAAGCAGGTTGAAATGTTACATATTTTACCTTCTCAATGCTTTCAACTTGATGGGACTTCCACTGCTCTTTGGTGAATGGTTGCAATGAGATGCTATCGACCCATATATCAACTGATGCATTCTCGCTCTGATGAAAATATCAAATGCTAAGTTTATGATGAAGAATATATATATCCATAAAGAATCATTTATTTCTAGATGAAAAATGTTCTTCAAGTGAGTTTATGATGTCAATAGTGCATTTTACATTGCAATTTTGCAGACTAAAAGTACAATTATAAGCGTGCGTTTGAGATTGCGATTTCGCAAGAATAATATGTGTTTTTAAAAAATATCGCAAAACATAAAGTGTTTGACATTATGATTTAAAAAACACTTAATTTAAAATGGAAAAAAAAAAAAAAAAAAAAAAAAATCTGCGATTTCTATAAACAGGTTATAGGTGCTTATTTGAAAAAGCGCAAATTTAAACCAAAATTACAACTTCACATAACAAATATTTGATAAAAAATACTTTTTAACATATTTTACCAAACACCTTTGCGATTTAAAAAAATCGTGGTTTCAAAAACGCAATTTTTAAAATCGCATTTATTAAAGCCACAATCCCAAACGGACTTTTTAAATCAAATACAAATAAAATGTATCATTGGTGGAGAGTGCTTTTTTTTTTTTTTAATTACAATTTGAAAACATAGAAAAATTTGTGTTTTAAAATCGCGGGTAAAGTGTGCATTTTTTAAAACGCACGATTTTAAAAAGTCAGACTATAATTTTAGCAAATGCTTAACTATGTTTTTAAAAATTACCTTTTCAAACTGCACATTTTAAAATTGCTCGTTTTAAAACCGCAAATCAAACAATAGATTATCATAAGCTAACAATGATTAAATTACTGCTAGCTAGTTTAGGTATGGCAAGGAGTTTATGGGGAATAAGGAGGGAGTCATGCTTCTTCTTCTAAAAGCACCAACACTCATGTTAAGTTTGGTATGCGAAATGACTATTCCATTAGGAAAATGAATAAT
Organism: Corylus avellana; assembly: GCF_965113065.1. Taxonomy (NCBI): domain Eukaryota; kingdom Viridiplantae; phylum Streptophyta; class Magnoliopsida; order Fagales; family Betulaceae; genus Corylus; species Corylus avellana. The sequence goes on along the minus strand of NC_142493.1, from coordinate 3,926,804 downwards.
TTGCTTACCAAACGTAACCTTAAAGTTGGAAGTATAATTGATGAAAAAAAAAAAAAACAGTGAAAAGCACCTCAAAATAGAGCTCAGCTGGGCCTGATGCATTCACAGTAAAGCCAGTTTTAAGCATGGACCAGCAGTTTGTCTTGGCAGTAACAACACCAGCATGTTTGAAGCCAGTATTTGTTTTGAAAACGGCTGTTACATCCACATTTCCATTGCTCACTTGTAACCAAGCTGCGGTAAATTAACTAAGCAGATTAGTGAACTTAATTAATATATACTAATTAGTTAAAGCAAGAAACATGTCCAAAATAATTAATCCATGTATATTTGGAATTGAGATCCACTCAAATTAGGTTGTTTGAATTTCACTAAAATGTAGATAGTCTAAGAAATGGGACTGTGAGGCCCATTTGCTCTACGCAGCATAGGGTGTGAGTCACATTTAGCCCGGCTTCTTTTAAGCTACCCAAATTTCATGTGATCCTCATGGCCATATCGATGGTAACAAGTGTTATAATCTCAATATCAATCACATTTTGTGGGTTGCTTAAGAGAAGGAGCTACGAGGCAAACGTATTTCAGGCAACTTAGGGTGTGAGGCTAGGCAATCAGTGGACCTCGCAACCACCCCCTACCCGAATTTCAGTAAAATTCGGATAGCTTAATTTCAAGAGATCCCCAAGTGTTACAATCTTAATATCAATCACGTTTCAAGTAGCTTAAGAGAGGGGGTTGCACGACCTAGGCCTGGGTATCGGTCAAAACGGTCCGGTTAAGGACCTTATCGGTTATTAACCGATAATTTTCGGTTAAACGGTTTATTAACCGATACCGAACCAATAAGAATTTTAACCGATAATTTCGGTTAAAACGGTACACGGTTAAACGGTCCGGTTAAACCGGTTAACCGATTTAACCGAGAGCTTTATATTGATTTATTTTGTTGGGTCAAAAACCAAAAATGAGTTTTTTTTACTTTTGAGAACCCAAATACTTTTTGTTGGGCTAAAATAATTTATTAAAAATGAGTTGTTTTAGGGACCAAATACTTTTTGTTGGGACCCAAATATTTGTTTTTGGGGCTAAAAATTGAAGCTTTTTTATATTGATCCACTTCAACTTTTTTTTTTTTTTAAAAAAAAATATATATTATAAAATACATTTTTCCAAAGCAAATGGACTAATTAACATAATGAATGCTAATTAGACTAGCAAAACTAGTTAATGAAAAATGCTTTTACCAAAGGCAAAGAAATCTCATCAAATGCCATCACTTAAAAAAAAAACATCAAACCTACCCAAACTCAAATTAAAATAAAATTCATTAATGAATAATAAACAAAGTATTAACTAATTAAAGTCACTTAGCAAAAGGAAAATAAGTCATGGGCAACACCATTACACAAATTCGGAAACCTGTGTCACTTGTGGGAATTTGGAAACCTCTCTAAAAGACTAAACGGCGCCATTTTGGGACTAGGACTTAAAAAAAAAAAAAAAAAAAAAAAATTCCGGTTTCTTATCGGTTAACCGGTTAACCGATAAGAACCGCTTAACCGGACCGGACCAGACCGGACCGAATTCCGGTATACTTTTTTTAACCGATAAGGATATCGGCATATCGGCTACGGTTTATATCGGTTCGGTCGAAGCCGGTAGACGGCCGGTTAAACGGTAACGGTTAATTTGCCCACCCCTAGCACGACCCATCTACCTAGGCAGCCTTGAGTGGCCAGGAGGTCCACTTGGGCGGAACAGGTGAATCTCGATCACAGCTGATCCCTATTCGAATTTCAATAAAATTTGGACAGCGTAATTTCAGGAGATCCCCATCCATATTAATGGTAATAAGTGCAACAATCTCAATATTAATACCAACCCAAAAAAAAAAAAAAAGTGTGAGAAATAAATAAAATACCAGAGAGTGTGTAGAGCTTGTCCTTTTCCAAAAAAAGCTTCTGTGAGATACTATCATGTGGATGGGTTCTGGTATGAGCCACAATGAATTGGTTGCCTCTCGACACTCTTTGTTCTATTTTTGCATTCCCAAATGTAGACCATCCTTTCAACCCCTTATTCAACTCAGGGTTTTTGATAATTCCTCCACCATACTGAGCTTTGTGGGGATTCAACAAACACTGAGGTTGTCAACCAATTAAGAAGAAGTAAATTTTAGATTTCATATTCATAAAATCAACTTACAGCTTATAATATTTAATTGCAAGAATAAATATTGCTTGCCTTAGCGCTGGCCGCATGATCATATTTTAAAGCGTTAGCTTCGAGCCCTGCCAAAAATAAAAAATATAGGATTTTTTTTTTTTTTTTTTTGTCATTTTGCTTAGTTAGCATGCTAAAAAAATGGCTAAATTATTTATTAAAATAATTAACAAGTAATTAAATGAAGCATTATGCCAATATATATATATATATATATATATATATATATATATATATATAAAAGATGAGAATAACCTCAATCACGTTGTCCTGTAAATTGGGTGTTTTTCACCATCGAATAAGAAGTAGATGCCTAAGTCGTTTGAAAAGCCAAAAAAAATATAACCCTTCACACCAAATAATTTTTTTTTCTCTTAACAAAATACCCCAGAAACAAAATACTCATCGACAAAACCATCAACAAAACAACTAAAGCCACCGTCTTAGTTGTTTTTGGAAAACATTAGTGTTGGGAGCTTGGAGGTTCGGTAATGGGTGATGGGTGGTGGGCGTTGGGTTAAAATGAATAGAAAAGTTCATGAGATTAATTTGAATTAAAGATACTATGTTTTCATCTCTATTGTATTTGATGTTTTTATACAATGTGTCAAATTTCTATTGAAAGCCATAAAATAGGAGTTTTACACTACATGTCATCGAATGTCTCATAAAAGATTTGATTTATCTTTTACATGTTTATTCAATATAACAAAAATAAATATTTTGTAAGAATATTCTATTTAACAGAAATTTTTTACATACATAATAAAGAGGAAAGAAGCCAAAAAGGCAACAACAAGAAAAAAATGAAGAAAATAAAAAAAAAAAACTACGAAAAATGGCCATGCCACTGCAATGTATAATTAACACGTACGTGACATATATATATATATATATACACACACACAAACGCTCAGGAAAAAAAAAAAAAAAAAAAAGAAAAATATGCAGAAACATGAAAAGCTTGAAGGAAATTATTCTTCCTTAAAAACAGCGTACGTTACTACGTACGTTATTTGTTTATGCATGTTTCCAAAGTACATGATGAGCGAGAAAAAGAACACCACGATTCACGACAACCCCACGTCAATATTTGCGAAGAAGAAGAAGTATATATATATATATATATTACATCTTTCAACGAGAGAAGAAGTAGAAGAACAAACCTGCAAAAAGGAGAGTACAAAACGACAGCAGCAGAAGCATATTGTTGGTTGCCACCAATCTCTGGATATTCTTCAACAGGAACCAGTCAATATCAAAATTATGTTTAAGAAATAGATAAGAGAGAGAGAGAGAGAGTTTAAAGGGTATTGAAAGAATGGAAGAAAATTAAAGGCCAAAAAAGAGATTGAAAAGCAGTATCTCTTGATGGAATGAAGATATATATACAGAGAATGAGATGAATATATTATATGCTGGGAAGGTAGCCTCCTCAAAGATCGCCTGTTTTCTGATTTTACAATATTGCCAATTACTTGATATTGGGATTAACTCTTAATTAATAAATTCTACAATTGGAAAATATTGATCATAGAAAGAATATATATATGATGCTAGTTTGAGATGTATATATGTTTGTCTGTCTGATGAGAATTGGGTAGCCTTCCTTTTTCTCCTTTAATTAATACTCCTTTTTAAATATCAATTTTTGAAGTTTCTTGCCAAATATGTATATATTCTCAAACAAAATTGGAACTTTATTTTATTTTATTTTATTTTTGTTTATTAATGTTTTTGCCTCACCACAAATATTGCCAATTATGATATGATATGATATAAATGTGAAAATAGTTTTGAGTGTTTTGTGTTGCTTATTAATATTTTTTGTTTTGAAAAGAGAAAACCAAAGAAAAAATAAAAAATAAAAAAAAACATTATCAAACAAACATTTTACTTGTATTTCTAATACAAGAAACTCACCTAATTTAATTTCCTCAAATTAAAAATCTAAGACAACATTTTGATACTAAAAATTAGGGTCTTAAAAAGGGCCATAAAATTGTAAATTAGAATTATATTATTAGGGAATTTTAAAAAATTTGGTTAAAAATATATATTTAGAGTTCTATTCCAATATTACAAAATGAGAATAATTATTCTATTTGTTTTATTTCCAATAATAATAGTTATTTTTTTATTTTGGATAAATGTATGATAAATCCTTGAGTAAAGGCGCGATTTAAAATCACTCATTCACTTTTTAAAAATCAATTTTGACAACTTAAATATTTGGGAAACTTTACAAAATTCTTTGAATTTTTACTCGTTTTGACACTACCCCTAAAGCTTAAAAATTCTCAATTAAAAGTATCAAACTTTTAATTTCTTTTAATTACCCCATTTTGTTAGGATTTTTCCTTAAATCTTGTCAAAATTCTCAAAATACATTTTTTAAAAAAAATAAATAAATAAACGTCTAAACCTTTACAATTTTTTATTTTATTTTTATAATTAAAAAAAAAAAGTATATTTTGATAATATTTAACAAAAAATCCTAATTGAATTAGGTAATTATAAGAAATTAAAAGTTTGATATTCTTAATCGAGAGTTTTTAAACTATAAAAATAATTTTGAAACGCGTAAAAGTTTAGGAAAATTTTCTTAAGTTTTTCCTAAATTTTTCGTGAATTTGAAAGAGTTTCCTCGATCAGCATGTTTGCCGCGCCACCTTAAAATAATAATTTTTTATTTTATTAAAATTAAAATCTAAAAATTAATTATTAAAAAAAAAGTCTGCCAAGGAGCTGGCATCCCACCGCTAGCCACCCCCAGCGGTGGGGATGCTCCGATCCCCATGGGCAGGGACAATTACCTGATGCGGAAGCCCAGAGACGGAGTGGACTCTTTTTGGTCGGATTTGTCAAACTCCACTACTCCATGCAAAGCTCTCCCAACCCATTCTCATCGACTGTTGTATGTCTCTCTCTCTCTCTCTCTCTCTCTCTCTCTCTGGCTCTTATCTTAGCATTTTCAAGCTTTTTGCAAAATGGTGGTGTTTTGCTTGGGTATTTGATTGTCCTAGACATAGAGATTATATATATATATATATATATATATATATATATGTTTTCTATCTTCCTGATGAACAAGTCAAAATGCTTTTCTTGGTTGGCTTTAAATAACTCTTCGATCCTCTTCTTCCAAAATTGTGATTTTAAATGCTAACTATGGTTATTTCATCCGGTTTAACCCCATTCACCTTCATTTCCCATAATAGAATGAAGATTGAAATTGTTATCAAAGGTGAGAGAGTTAGTTGAGATGACCTCTCTTCTTCCAGAACCATTTTTTAGTTGACTTTCAATATATAAGGGTGTTTCATATTATAGTCTTCTGTTCTGTATAAGTCTTTTTAGAGTCTTCTTACAGTCATTCCAAATGTGATGTGGCTTTTAAAATCACCAATAGATCAAAAGTCAATAAATCACTACTCAAATTCAATGGTAATTTTAAAAGTCACATCACATTTGGGATAACTGTAAAAAAACTCTAAGAAAACTTATAGCATTAGGTTGATATCATATATTCTCTATTTAAGGGTCGATTATAATAAAATATTGAGATTGTAAACAAATAAATGAGATTTGATTATTATAATTGTATTTACTAATTACCATATAAGGGCCTTTGTATTGTAGACAAAATAAGTCAATGAGCACGTATAATGTAGTCTTTAAGATTATTCAGAGTAGTGGACGTAAGTATTTAACACCAAACCACCTGTAAATTCCTATTTTAACTTCATTTCAGTTTGGTAGCTAGGTAATAAAAAAAATGAGAAACTTCACTAAGGACCCCCAAACTTTCACCCGTTTTGAAATACCCTTCTTGAACTTTCAATTGCTCTCAATTTGGACCATTCCATTAATTTTAGCTGTTAAAAATTCAAAAAAGACCAAAATATCCCTGATTTTTGTTTTTTTTTTAAATAAAAAAAAACGTTTTAGAAGTTGAAATTTTATACAAAAGTCAGGGGTATAAACGTCATGTGACATTTAAAATCTGACGAAGGGGTCCAAATTGAAAACAGTTGAAAGTTCAGGGGACTAAATTGAGAGATTTTGAAGTTCAGTGGGATATTTCAAAATGGGTGGAAGTTTGGGGGTTTTTAGTGAAGTTTCCCCTAAAAAAAATAAAAAAATCATCGGTTAACCGACTTAACTGGCTTTTCAAATGAATTTTGAAATTTATCTAGTATGTTTCCTTATTGTTTTGTCGTGCTGATTTCTGGTTGTCCTTTTGATATGTGTTCTATGAATTTTACTTATCTTTTCATTTATAAAGCATAGGCTTTATTGATTATGTAGTTATAAAGAAGTTGATCAATCTTAACATAAAAAATTGAAATCAATAATTAACCGACTTAATCAACCACTTATTAACCAACTAACTGATTAACCGAAAAAATTCGAAAAAAATTTAAAATTATTCAGTTAGTTAATTAATCAACTTAACCGACTTTCAAGTTTCAAATTCACAAAAAGATTTCGTAGTGAAAGTTGAAAATTAAAAAGTGAAGGAGTGATTTCTAATCGAAATTTACTCATAACTTATTATACATTTATCTTTTCTTTTTGGGTTAAATACCTCATACCCTCCTAGGGTATGTCAATTTTATTTTTTTTTTTCCTAGGGTTTCACTTTTATCACAGGACCCCCCTGAGATTTTGATAAAGGACCAAGTTAGTCAATTTGTTAGTTGACCGTTAGGACTGACACGTGGACCAATCAGATGTTGACACGTGGCACATATTTAAATTTTTTTTTAATGTATATTTAAAAAAAAAAAAAAAAAAAGAGAAAAAAACTTGGGGGTGGCCCTTTGGCCATGGGGGTGAGACGGGTGACCATCTGGCCTGATGGGCCACCCCCAAGTTTTTTCCCTTTTTTTTTTTTAAAAAAAAAAATAATAAATAAATATGTGCCACGTGTCAACATATGATTGGTCTCATGTCAGTTCTAATGGTCAACTAACGGATGGACTAACTTGGTCCTTTATCAAAACCCCACGGGGGTCTTGTGATAAAAGTGAAACCCCAGAAAAGAAAAAATAAAGTTGGTAAACTCTAGGGGGTATGAGGTATTTAACCCTTTCTTTTTTCTTTTTTCTTCTTGAATAAATAGTTATTCTCCATTTTGAAAGAAAAAAAATAATAATAAAAGTTATTGCCATTATCTGTAAACAAGAAAGGGAAGAGAAGAAATCCAGAGTCCAAGCCATGTGGGCTGTGCACCCCGCCACACCCAGACTCTGCCTCCTCCCTCTTACTCCATACACTCCTTCCGCCCTCACCATCTCAGCCAACTCTCAACCAGCGCGCCACCGCTCCAAACCGCCCGGACACGACGCCGTCCCAACAAAAGACATCAAAGGACTAGGCCACACCATCGTCACGGCGCTCAATTCCAGTCATCCCAGCACAAATCCCGACCCATTCCCAGAACAGCCAAAACAAGGAAAACACAAACGAGCAAAGCAAAAACAAGAAGAGGAGGAAAGGCAGATAAGTGGGTCAGATGTGCTTTGGGCTCTACGGAGAGCAGCCGCTCAGAAAAAGGCGACGAGTGGAAGTAAGAAAATGAAGCAGCAGAAGGGGGTGTCATCTTCTGTGGGCGGTCGCGGGGAAGAGGAGGGTGTGGATTATAGTAAAGCGAGGCCGTTGTGCGTTAGGAGTGAGTGGGGTGCGAGGTTGGATGAGTTGGAGAAGCGTCTTCAGGAGCTTTCTGAGGCCCATTGAGGATTCCAGGGGTTTGTCTTTCTTTGTATTTTGCGATTTATTTACCAAATTCATGTAATGGGATTTGTTGTTTGGTTTTATATTTTCGTATATTGGATTTTATATTGTATAGATTGGCTGGATAGAAACAGGGGTTGTGTTTGTATAGTTGCTTTATAGAGGTTTGGGGTGTTGTTGGGATTTGTTTGCAGGTTGTCTTGTCTGCATATTGTATTTCCTTTGTAGGGTTGTTTCCTGCGGGTGCAGGTGAGTTCCGGCTGTTCTAAGTTGGAGTGTTTGATTGTAACTGATTTTGCAGTTGTGTTTAGTAAAATCTTCATTCATCGAAAAAAGATAAGAGACCCTTTTGTTATAGTCCGATTACTTTTTTCAACCAAAGAGAAGACAATTTTCAATCTAGCCATAACTCAAGAATTCAAAGGAATTTTCAATCTAGAAACTGTTTCAGATCTTGATCCGAATTACTAATAAATAAAAACAATGGAAAAAAAAAAAAACGAAAGCGTGCGTAATTCCTCTCCATTTTCATCCCAATATTCGGTGCTCTCTATCTCACACTTTCCCTCTTCAATCTTCTCGAACAAGCATTTGAAGAGAGAAGGCAATGGAGAAGAGCGAAAGCACATCAGGCGACATGTCTCGGCCATGGTAGTCGAACCACACTGTCTACACCAACGCTAAAGCAGGCACTAGTTTTCCATCCCTGCAATTCCCCTTTATTTTTTGAAGTTTTTGCTATTTTTATCCTTTTATTAAATGTCTCTATTAAATTGATTAAGAATTTTTCATCGTTGATGTTCGTTTGATTATTTTATGAATCAAATTAATTTCTCAATCCGTGAACCTTGTACACTAAATTAGTTTCAATTATGTGTTGGAATTGTTGGTTTTATGTACTTCTTTTATATGGAATGTGTTATCTTGTGAGGGTTTTAGGCATGGATTGTGGGGGGGGGGGGGGGGGGGGGGGGGGGGGGGACAAAGAGAGAATGCAAAGAGTAGTGTATGAGATGAGCGAAGGATCTAAGTATTTCGATAATGAGGAACGCAAGGAAGCCTTTACAGGGCGGAAAATCGAGAGCATCTGTGCTCAATGTGCGAAGCTCACTCCAGCCGATATATCTCACTATCAGATGATATTTTCACTTTTTTTTTTTTTTTCCTGAAGTACTAAGATATTATCTTAGGTTTGTCATGCATGCTGACTTTATTACATAACGGAACTGTCCCTATATATGCTCTGATTACTGAGTAGTGTGCAAAATTCATTTCAAGCATCCACTTTTCCCCCCTATGTTGGCTATGTGTGTGAGGTTTTGGTGAGGCATGCAGTTTCTGGTATATGATTTATCCTATTTGCAGGTGGCTGATAGAAGAATTTTAGAGCTAGAAGCTGCATGTGACTTGTCGAGGATTTGGCTGCACCTAGATATAGACGTTTTTTATGCTGCTGTTGAGACATTAAGTAACCCATCGTTTTAGGGCAAGCCAATGGTTGTTGATCTCCATGGCTAATTATGAGGATGGGATGCATGCTGAAATCTTTAAAGGAGGTCATGAATGAAATTGTGACTATTTCATGTATACTTCTTTGTTATTTTGGACATTTTCAGTCCTCAGATTGACTTGCAAATCCCATTTTAAAATTTTGATTGCCTTTATCTTTGCTTTGTTTCCACTTTAAACCTGATCTGATCACCCTGCAGGCATGGAGATTCAGGGTTTGTGCAGCAACGCCTGGTTTCATTGCACGTAAATTATGTCCGGAATTAATTTTCGCTCCACAGATTTTAAGAAGTATACTTATTACAGTGATTTGACTATAAAAGGTTAGATGTTCTAAATTCAAGAAAGGTTTTGGGATGTAACTTGTTTGTTAATTGATGATCATTAGTTTGCTTGTATTTCTTGTTGTTAGACTGTTAGTTTTCCAGAAGTATGATCCCAACTTCATGGCTACTAGTTTGCTTCTTGACTATAAAAGGTTGGATGTTCTAGATTCAAGAAAGATTTGTGATGCAGCTCGTTTGTTAATTGCTGATCATTACTTTGCTTGTATTTCTCTTTGTTAGTTTTTCAGAAGTATGATCCCAACTTCATGGCTGCTAGTTAGTAGTTTGGATGAAGCATACCTTGATATAACTAATGTCTGCAAACAAAGGGGCATTACCAGTGGAGAAGTAAGTTAGTGCATATAATTGATTTATTGCCTGTGCATGCTAGATTTTGTATTTTTTACATAGCTTCATTGCATTCATTAACAGTGATAGGCTTTTAATGTTAAACCTCTTGTTTTGGTACTCTGCCTTTGCGAAGATTGCCGAAGAACTCGGAACCTCTGTTAACGAAGAGACTGGTCTTCCGTGTAGTGCTGGAGTGGGACCAAACCGCTTACTTGCTAAGGTTCTGCTGGCTATTTTCTTGATATTCTGTGTGTGTGTGTATCCTGCATGGAATCCACCATATGCCTTTTCAACACACCAAAAAAAAAAAATATTGAGGCGTATAGCAAATAAATAGAAGTTTGCATAATTTATTAGAGAACTTCACATTTTGTGTAATAAGGCAAGTCATTTTATTTCATGGGGAAGTCCATTGCCAGGAATAGATGTTAGGTATATCTACCATAAAATATTTTATTTTAGGTTTGGTGTAAAAGATGGAAGGCTTTTCTTTGCATCTTGAGGGAAGAAATCAACTTTTGGAGGCTGGAAAAAATGTTTTGATAGCTTGCTTCCCGATGTATTCAAATCAAACTACATGCATTGCTTATAGCACAAAACTAGGCATGCCTATGAAGTATAGAGTTGATTGCTTTGAAATCAAGAATCAAATTGTTTGGAGGTTAAGAAAAGCTGTGATGAGAAGCTAATTTGGAAAGAAAGATAAAAATGAGAATATATGAAAAATTTCAGGAACAGCCCTAAATTCAATCATAAGATAAGGTTTTGGGGTATATAGTTTGAGATGTGCTTTCTGCAGGTGGCAGCAATATTGTTGCTGCCATGTTATAAGTTCTTAAGGATAATACAAAATCACGTTATGTGCCCACAGTGTGGTAGTATGCTAGTTAGTAAAACCATAAAATAGGGGAAATCAAATCAAGGACAAGCTTAACATCTGCAATAACTGATGGTTCACATACATCTTAATTGCCTTATCTCTCTCTCTCTCTTATGTTCCATTATTTTGTTTTTGAATGTTTTTAGATAATTTTTTGCAGGTAAAGAGGGTTTACACATATCTGCGTTTGTGTCACCTTTTAGCTGTATCTCTTAACTTTAGTTTTGCATAGCGTTAACACAGTTAAGTCAAAGTGATTAAGATCACTTATGTATTCTCCATATATTTGTTTTCTCAGGTTTGTTCAGATATGAATAAGCCAAATGGACAATTCATCTTACCAAATGACCGGTTGGCTGTCATGACATTTATATCCTCACTTCCCATACGAAAGGTATATTTGTGAATTATTGATGGAGTGACATGATTTATTTGATTTATTTATTGAGACTAGAACTCCAACGCTTCATAAGATTTCCCAAAGCTTGATTAATTAGTTTCCACCAAGTTTCCTAATTCATTAAATACACGTACTGCATGGCATGACAAGTAGCTAGATTTAGTGAATGCGTTCTTCATAGTACTTAACCTTTTCCATCCATGGTTACTTGCTCAATTTACAAATGTACAAATTTTGGAGATCAGCGAAAGGGAGGCTAAAGGAGATGGTTGATAGAAGATTATTTTACTTAATTGCTTTGTTTTTGCTTCTTTTCTTTTTCTTATCTATACTTTTAGCAGAAATAAGCATTTGACCTCTGAAAATTGACAAATTTGAAACCTCATCAGGTTTTCCCAGAAGGAAAATATTGGGAGCCAAAGCGAAGGTAAAAAGAAGAAGATATCTCCAAAAGATAAGGGACACATTCCAATAGATGTGTTCTTTGTTAAGAGCTGTCAGAATTTTTAGCGTTAATCCATTTGTTCTACCCCTGTATGTAGTTGTGTATGCTATAGTAAAAAATGGAGTGCGTGAGAGCAATGCAATAGATAGATATTCCTTTTACGAATTGAACACTGTAAAAGTCTACCAATAAATTAAAAATTGAAGATTGTAAAAAATGCCTTGGAAATCAGTTTTCACAGGTAAGTCTTCCTCGATATATATGTTTTCTCAGGGATTTTCTCAGGGCCAGGGGTGGTCTTTTTTGTATTTCCTTTTTTTTCAAAGCTTCTATGATTTTCTTCCTATAAAAGTTATTTTCCTAAAAGATAAATTTAACCCCAAAAAACTACAAAGAAAAACACTAATTTTACACCTACTCTTTGCAAAAAAATTACTCCATAACAAATGACATACGGATGTAATCTCCCACGGAAAAAAAGAAGGTTAAATAATATATTTTTGTTTAATACAACATTACTGATTTTTAATGAATGAAATTTCAAACGTCATTTAGGACTAGGCTCTACTTGCAAGCGATCCTATTTTTCTTTACATGTTTTTTTGCCACGTCAATTCACTCATTTATATTACATATATAAATATAATTGCCACATACATAGTAAAACCTAAAACCTATGTAACTTCAATATATGCATGCATAATAAATCTCATGTAACTCTCAGATGAATGAGAAACTAAAAGACACGAAATCATTAAACTTAATAAAATACAAAAAAAGACTTATGAAGATATTTTATAAGAATTTAAGTTTATTACTCAATATTTGATTGATTCTACAGCCAAGGAAGGTCCTAGACTCCTAGATGACAACAAATAATGTTGAACGACTAATTAAATAATAAACAAGGTAGAAATATGCAGTAAATCAAAGGAGTAAGCCAACAATAAATGCATAACCAAAGATTTGTTAATCATATATATACAATTGAAAATGGTGTACCCTAAAGTGGTATAATTGTTATACAAAAAATGAAGCCAATTCCCTAATTTAAAACTCTTAAAATAATCAGCTCAATCAGCAATCTGAAGCCTAAAAACTCAAGAAGGAGTCTGCTGCCATATCATTCATACTCTCGACGGCAGAGAACCAAAACTGGCCAACATCATGACCCAACACCGATTCAATATCAAGGATTGAATTTGTTTCCAAGAGAGCGTCAATTTCCTCCAAAGACCACTCATCCTTTGCTTCTTCTGCCTGCTGCGTACTACTTGGTGTGGCAGCAACAGCAGCTTCAGTAACTGCAGCATGCAAAGCATTATTGTTCCATTCATCTTCTCCATCCTCGTTTCTTAAATTGGGAGTAACAAGCTTCATGCTTATATCTTCGGAGTAATTTGTAGAACCAGAGTTTCCCGAAATTGTTGTTAAACAGATACTTGATGGGGTTGTTGTCACTGAACGATCATTTGGAAAGTTGAGGCGGGCACAAGATCCGTACAGTGCTCTTGCAGCTTTGTCGTAAGACAAGGCAGCATCAACAGAATTTTCAAAACTGCCAAGCCACATCTTTTTTCCTTTTGGCTCTCGAACCTCAGCAACCCATTTACCCCATGTCCTCTGCCGAACACCTCTGTATTTACATGATGAGTTTTCGGATCCTCCCTTCCCTTTCATGCATCCCTTCTTTGACCCAATACCTGGAGCTTTACGAACAGATTTGATCTCATTATTACAGGACTCCAGTTGGACATTACGCTCTTCCCACTTGGCGAGGGTCTCAGCAATTGATAGAGTAGCATTTTGTCTACTTCGAGACTTCCTCTTCCTGCAAGAACTAAATGGCAAAGACATCAATACTAATGCAAAGCAAAAAGGCAACAATCAATGGCAATAAAAATATATACGAAACTTTAAGAATCAATGCAAAAAAAAGAAAAGCAAAAAAAATGCAACAGTCAATGACTTGACGTCGAGCAGTAGTCGGTGGGGGGCACATAGTGCAAGGGTGGGGGGGGGGCGGAGAGAGAACTTTACTGAGTTCTCTACCATCAATGAACCTTCTTCACATTAATTTAAGAGAAAACCCTAGAAATACTAAATTTAACTAATAATATTAATTAATTAACTAATTAATTAGTTTCCTTTTTTTGATTCATATTAGAGGAATAATTAGTCAAACTGGTAAAAAGTAAACAAATCGAACGATCGCAGGCTGACAGAGGATCATGAGGGACGATGCGGACGCACCACCGAGTGCACTCGTAGGAGTCGACGTAGAACAAACAGAGTGAGAGTTGCACCTCGTAGAGTCCAGACACGGCGTCTGACTGGGTCCGAGCACTGACCGCGTCGACTCAGGACGGGTCGAACGCAGACCATGCATGTAGCCTCCGAGGACCAAAACGGCGGGTTTTACGGAGGAGTGGGGCAGAGAGGAAGAGTGCATTTATTTCCATTTTATTAATCAATCACAAAATCCAAAATTATCACCCACACCCACACAATCAAAAACCACTTTCCGCTGCAGTCCAGAAAAACCCTAATGAAATTAGGGGTGAGGGGGGCGGAGAGAGAACTTTACTGAGTTTGGGCTGGATCAATGAACATTATGAACCTTCTTCACATTAATTTCAGAGAAAACCCTAGAAATACTAAATCTAACTAATAATATTAATTAACTAATTAATTAATTAGTTTCCTTTTTTTTGATTCATATTAGAGTAATAATTAGTGAAAGTGCTAAAAAGTAAACAAATCAAACGATCACAGGCTTGCAGAGGACCATGAGGGACGATGCGGACGCACCACCGAGTCCATTCGTAGGAGTCGACGTAGAACATACAGAGTGAGAGTTGCACCTCGTCGAGAGTCCAGACAAGGCGTCTGACAGGATCCGAGTGGCCGAGTGGACTCAGGACGGGTCGGAGGCAGAGCATGCATGTAGCCTCCGAGGGCCAAAACGGCGGGTCTTACGGAGGAGTGGGGGCGGAGAGGAAGAGTGTATTTATTTTTATTTTATTAATCAATCACAAAACCCAAAATTATCACCCACACCCACACAATCAAAAACCACTTTCCACCGCAACCCAGAAAAACCCTAATGAAACAATAGATCAAATAAAGGGAAACAAAGAAGAAAAGGTTTTGATCAACCAACCTTGATGCCGTATCCTCCGAAGAAATGGCCATCGAAAAACCCACAACCCAGTGATCGTAAATTTGTGATCTTTTTCAGACAATGAGTACCAACGATTCCGATGAACGGCGATTGTGATCGGCGATTTGAATTAGGGCTTCGTTTCTACGCGGGAAAGAAGAAAGTTGAAGAACTTTTCAGACCAAAAAAACAAAAAAACAGAGTGCTTTTTTTTCTTCTCAGCACAAAATACGGGTAAAATACGGAATGTTTTTTGCTCCGAGCCTACCTACGCGTATTTGTAGTGGATTCGGCTTGGGTATTGGAGATTATGACACGTGTCCCATACTTCTTGTTTGGCCGTTCATTCTTGGCTCCGTAGCATATCTCTTCTCAATTCTTTTATTTATTTAAAACGAAGTCAATATTTGTTTCACATTTCTTCTTTTTCGATCTTTTTAAATTAATTTGTTGTATTTTTTTATTCAGTGCATGCATGCACACTCATTCATCTATCAAAAGTATCAGAGGATTATAGAATTAGAAATTCTATTCTTAGGATTTTTTATTTTTTATTTTTTATTCTATTTAATACAAGATAATAAAATGATAATTTTTTTAAACAGATAACTTAGTTAACCGGTTATACAACATTAACCGGCTAGTTCTGGTTGGTATTTGGTTATCCGGGCTGGTAATTAATTTTTTTTTAAAAAAAAAAATTTAGCTTATTTTAGGTATTGGGCTTAATTTAACCATTTTGTACCCATTTTAATTTTTTTTTTTTAAAAAAGCAGACAATTAGCCTTAAAATGCCTTAAAATGTCATTTTAAAAGCTTACATAATACATGAGATTAAATTACATCTATATAAACTACATATATGATATATCAACCGATTTAACTACAAATTTCATTCTTATGAGATTAAACAGTAAATAAATGAAGAAGAGAAGTGAACTTTTCTCTTCTTCCTCGTACCTAATCCCTGACCGCCATAGTTGCTAACCAGGTCCGGCTTAATGGCTACGCCAATTAGACTACCACTTTAAAGTTCATAATTTATTAAAGGCCCCAAAAAAAAAAAAAAAAAATTGTAAGAAGCCTCAAGAAAAATAAAATAAGAGGAGGCCATTTGACATGCTATAAAGGTTTAGAGTAAATAAAAAAATACCGCAACATGTTTAAATTTTTAAAGTAAAGCACGACCCACTTTTTTTTTATATATATATATTTTTTTTCTCTTATTTTCTTTCATCATTTCTATTATTCTCTTTGTTTATTGGTTTTATCATTTTTTTTTTATTTCTTTGATATTGATTGAGAATAATATATTATCAATATTTGAACATAAAAATTTGATTAGTAATTTTATATTTATATTTTTTATTTTTGGAAAGCACGTGTCAATCCTCTCCTTTCGTCCCAATATTTGGCGCTCTCCCTCTTCAATCTTCTCGAACAAGCATTTGAAGCGAGGGAGAGAAAAAAAGAGGGCGATGGAGAAGAGCGAAAGCACATCAGGCGACACGCCTCGGCCATGGCCCATGGCAGTCGTACTACACTGTCTTCACCAACGCTAAAGCAGGCACGTTTCCGTCCTTCCAATTTCCCTTTCTTTTTTTGAATTTTTTGCTACTTTTATCCTTCTATTATAAATTGACTAAGCATTTTTCATCGTTGCCTTTGGTTTGATTTTCTTATGAAACGAATTCAATTATATCTTGGAATTATTGGTTTTTGTGTACTTTTTTTTCTTTTCTTTTTTTAAAATATGTGATTTGTTATTTTGTGAGGATTTTAGGTGTGGATGGGGTGGACAAAGAGAGAGTGCAAAGAATAGTGTATGAGATGAGCAAAGGATCTAAGTATTTCGAGAATGAGGAACGCAACGAGGCCTTTATCTTCGCTTTGCTTCAGCAAGTTTTTCTTTAAACCTGATCTGATCACCGTGCAGGCACGGAGATTTGGGGTTCGTGCTGCAATGCCTGGTTTCATTGCACGTAAATTATGTCCGGAGTTAATTTTTGTTCCCGTAGATTTTAAGAAGTATACTTATTACAGTGATTTGAATAGGAAAGGTATGATGTTCTAAATTCAAGAAAGATTTGTGATGCAGCTCGTTTGTTAATTGCTGATCATTACTTTGCTTGTATTTCTCGTTGTTAGTTTTTCCGAAGTATGATCCCAACTTCATGGCTGCTAGTTTGGATGAAGCATACCTTGATATAACTAATGTCTGCAAACAAAGGGGTATTACCAGTGGAGAAGTAAGTTTTCGCATATAATTGATTTATTGCCTGTGCATGCTAGATTTTGTATTTTTTACATTCATTGCGTTCATTAATAGTGACAGGCTTTTAATGTTAAACCTCGTGTTGGTACTCTGCCTC
This sequence comes from Corylus avellana, assembly GCF_965113065.1. NCBI lineage: Eukaryota > Viridiplantae > Streptophyta > Magnoliopsida > Fagales > Betulaceae > Corylus > Corylus avellana. The sequence continues at coordinate 3,909,396 of NC_142493.1, read as the reverse complement.
TGCAAAGATTGCTGAAGAACTCAGAACCTCTGTTTATGAAGAGACTGGTCTTACGTGTAGTGCTGGAGTGGGACCAAACCGCTTGCTTGCTAAGGTTCTGCTGGCTATTTTCTTGATATTCTCTGTGTGTGTATCCTGCATGGAATCCACCATATGCCTTTTCAACACAAAAAAAAAATAAATAAATAAAATTGAGGCATATAGCAAATAAGTAGAATTTTGCATAATTTATTAGAGAACTTCACATTTTGTGTAATAAGGCAAGTCATTTTATTTCATGGGGAAGTCCATTGCCAGGAATAGATATTAGGTATATCTACCATAAAATATTTTATTTTAGGTTTGGTGTAAAAGATGGAAGGCTTTTCTTTGCATCTTGAGGGAAGAAGTCAACTTTTGGAGGCTGGAAAAATGGTTTTGATAGCATGCTTCCCAATGTATTCAAGTCAAACTACATGCATTGCTTATAGCACAAAACTAGGCCTGCCTATGAAGCATAGAGTTGATTGCTTTGAAATCAAGAATGAAATTGTTTGGAGGTTAAGAAAAGCTGTGATGAGAAGCTAATTGGGAAAGAAAGATAAAAATGAGAATATATGAAAAATTTCAGGAACAGCCCTAAATTCAATCATAAGATAAGGTTTTGGGGTATATAGTTTGAGATGTGCTTTCTGGAGGTGGCAGCAATATTGTTGCTGCCATGTTATGAGTTCTTAAGGATAATACAAAATCACATTATGTGCCCACAGTGTGGTGGTATGCTAGTTAGTAAACCATAAAATAGGGGAAATCAAATCAAGGACAAGCTTAACATCTGCAATAACTGATGGTTCACATACATCTTAATTGCCTTATCTCTCTCTTATGTTCCATTATTTTGTTTTTGAGTGCTTTTAGATAGTTTTTTGCGGGTAAAGAGGGTTTACAGATATTTGCGTTTGTGTCACCTTTTAGCTGTATCTCTTAACTTTAGTTTTGCATAGTGTTAACACAGTTAAGTCAAAGTGATTAAGATCGCTCATGTATGTTACATCTTTATATACGTCTTCCTCCATATATTTGTTTTCTCAGGTTTGTTCAGATATAAATAAGCCAAATGGACAATTCATCTTACCAAATGACCGGTTGGCTATCATGACATTTATATCCTCACTTCCCATACGAAAGGTATATTTGTGAATTATTGATCTACTTCAGTGGAGTGACATGATTTAATTATTTGGTAAAGTTAGAGCTTGCAGAATGAGTGTTTTTTTTTTCCCTTTTGTTATATGTAGTTATGAAGTCTCAATTTAATTTACATTTCTTATCACACACTTGGGCAAACTTGTTTTACAGATTGGGGGCATTGGTAAGGTCACTGAACATATTTTAAGGGATGTTTTTGGAATCAATACATGTGAGGATATGCTGCAAAAGGGTGATTTTCTGTGTGCATTATTTTCTCATTCTACAGCAGGTTAGAACACTGGTTGGTTCTTTCTACTGTTTTCTTTGATTCACCATAAACATGTAGTTTTTATGTACCTGTTATATTGTCGAAAGAACATAGAAATTATACTCTCACATCTTAGCATACCCTGTATTTTATATGATTAAAGCACCTTGCCTCAGTTAAAGATCTGCTTCCTTTTTGTACCTTTCTCCCTCTACTGCAGTTTATGCTCCTTCTTTGCCTTCTTTTACCCTTTTTGGGAAAGAAAGAAGGAAAAGGGAGGGGGGGAAGAGGGGGATTGGAAACAAAGGCCGTTCTCATTCAAAAACCAATGACCAATGTTTGATCTCATTTAAACAGAGGTTGTTCACTCTGTTTATTTTGGAATTCGTTATGTAGCGTACTTTTCAAAACAATTAAGAGCAGTACTGGTTGTTCAATTTTTAATTTTCTTTTTTACTTAATCCTCTACATGTTCTTGCCCTGACTTATCTCATACCCTTTTGATTGTGATCTATTGTTGATGTTGTTGTTGTTGTTGTTTTTTGTTTTTTGTTTTTATTTAGTATATCACCACAATGACCACATCATCTATTCATTGCAGATTTTTTTCCTCTCTATGGCATTGGGGCTTGGGAAAACTGAGACCCCACAAGTCATGTTACGGAAGAGTATCAGTAATGAGAGTACATTTTCTGCGACAGATGATGAGGCATTTCTTCATCAGAAATTATGTAAGTTGTCCCACCATTTTCACCCCTCATTTCCTTGTGCTTAATTATTATATTGTTAATATTTCTTTGTAATAAAACATGCAGTCAATTGGGCTTAGTTTGGTTTAGGATTTCTCACTCTAGAACTCTGCCCAGCCAATTTTTTAGCAGAAAAAAAACACATCTAAAATTTTTAAACCAAGACTCAAGATTTTTAATAATAAGGCTGGGTTGAGTTCGACTCAGCCAAGTTGCATTCTTTGTTCCAACTCCTTGGGTTTTGCTTAAACCTTTAGTCACAACCTCATGAAAATTATGCAGACTCGCATCTAAAGTTGTGTTTAAAGGTGCTAAAATTCTTAAAATTATAGATCTGTTATCAATTATGGGCATTGTATAGGTAATATGTAAGACATTCTGACTAAATTCTGTTTGAAAATAATTGGATTCCCCACCCCCGCGCAAAAGTTAGCCTTGTTAAGGTTTAAGGTTATGCTTGCAGCTGATCTTGCGGAGATGCTTTCTTCTGACATGCAGAAAGAAGGTCTTTTGGGGCGAACATTGACTCTTAAACTAAAACCAGCATCTTTTGAGGTATTTTTTGATCCTCCATTACGATTCTTTTTATAAAGTCAGTCAATACCTACTCGCAAGATTTGATGTGCAACCTTTTTCTGGTGTAGTTCTTTTAGCAATTCTGCTCAACTTCCCTGCTCCTTTGCAACCTTTTATTTATTTACTTTTTCTTTAGAAGTGGAGAAGGGACTTGTAGTCTATTTTCTCTCTGACAATTTCATTACTTGCCTTGTTTGTTATTCTTCTAATTTATTCCTGGCCCCCATTTTGTAATCACTAATGAGTAATCTGTCTTTACTATGTGCCACAACAGGTTAGAACCAGAGCTGTGACTTTGCAAAAGTATATTTGCTCAAGTGAGGATATTTTGAAATATGCTTCAAAGCTGCTAAAGGCTGAACTTCCTGTCTCTTTGAGACTGATAGGTACCATAGAATTTGCTATTAATATTCTTCTTTACGAAAAAAAGTACAGTATCTATTCATTTTTCCATGGAGGGGGGATAGGGCGGAGTGAGGACCATGATAAAATTGAATCTTGCACCTTGTAGGGCTTAGAGTATGACAATGCAATTGTATTGCTTATTTCAGGCCTGCGGTTGTCTCAATTTAATACAGGCATGGTTGGTGCTCCATCTGGAACTAGACCAAAAACTCTCACTGATTTTCTTATATCAGGGGATGCAAATAGGAAAAGTACCAGTGATAATAGTTCCCTGGGCTCAATTGTTGATAGCCATGAGATATGTAGTTACGAAGATAAAGATTTATTGGACGGCAGCCACTTACCAGATTTGGAAGACAGACACTATTAGCAACAAGGCTGGGGGGATGGAGAAAATTTATGAGCCTTTGAAGAATGAAACTAAAAACAAGGTATGTGAGAATTTTAAAGACTGGTTCTAATCTTGACCAAGACTAGAATCTTTTTTTTTTTTTTAATTGTAGTAGAACTCATTGAAAATGCTGAGTGGATGAAACCCAAGTACACAAAAATATACAAGAGAAACCATCTAATTAAAAGGAAGGACAATTAAGAATTGGAGGTGTCAACAAATTGTCAATGGGCTTTAGCCAAATGGCACTTGCGCAGTTCCACCTACCTAAAATGTGGGATGGTGGGCGACAGGTTGCAGATTCTAATCCTGCAGGGTACACATTGGGTTTACCAAGCAAAGAGAAAAGAAAAAAAAAAAACTGGCAACAAATTTTGAAAGATATTTATTGTTAAAGCCAAAGTCCATGAACATATTTCACAAAGAGTAGTCCGTTAAGCTCGCTTCATGAAGTTATTTTCCTTTAAATGTTCTTTGATTCTGCGCCATCCATAAGCCCCAGAACAAACATATTGGAGCCATTCCCCAGACTGGTCTGTTCCCCTTGTTACGAAATCTACCACTCAGTGTGGAAAGATCCTGAGTTATCAATTCTGGAAGAACCAAACACACCCAACTACTGAGAACAAAAGAACCATTCTTTCTAGCAAAAAAATTATGCAATAAAAAATAGTTTGCTGATTCTCTGACCTGTTTATGTTGGCAGAAGTTCACAGTTGATTCATTCTAATAAGATTATGAAATAGTTAAATCTTCTTGTGTAGCTGTCCAAAGCGAAGACCTACGCATTTAGAACAGCCCTAGAACGTTCAAACCGCTTTCCTGCGGAGAGAGATTTGCTAGAACCCCTCAGGGCTGTATTTTAAATTTTGAAAAATGTAAATTAGTGTGCATTTCTTAGTTTTTAAGTAGATCATGTAGATGTTTATAATTTGTCAAAAAAAAATGTAGATGCTCATATTGCAATGCTTTCTTGTATATTCCTTGCTTGTTGATTTACTTGAGAGTTTTTTTTTTTCCTCTTTTTCTTTTTTGGATTTTGCCTTTTGTGTAGGTGAATACACCACACCCAAAATCTCATCAAAATGCTGTGACTGGGTTGTTGGAAGCAGATTCCACCAAGTTTCCTAATTCATTAAATACACTTGCTGCATGGCATGACAATTGACAAGTAGCTAGATTTAGTGAATGCGTTCTTCATAATACCTAAACCTTTTTCCATCCATGGTTGCTTGCTCAATTTACAAATGTACAAATTTTGGAGATCAGCGAAAGGGAGGGTAAAGGAGATGGTTGATAGAAGATTATTTTACTTAATTGCTTTTTTTTTTTGCTTCTTTTCTTTTTCTTATCTATACTTTTAGCAGAAATAAGCATTTGATCTGAAAATTGACAAATTTGAAACCTCATCAGGTTTTCCCAGAAGGAAAACATTGGGAGCCAAAGCAAAGGTAAAAAGCAGAAGATATCTCCAAAAGATAAGGGACACATTCCAATAGATGTGTTCTTTGTTAAGAGTTGTCAGAGTTTTTAGCATTAATCTATTTGTTCTACCCTTGTATATAGTTGTGTATGCTATAGTAAAAAATGGAGTGCATGAGAGCAATGCAATAGATAGATATTCCTTTTACGAATTGAACACCGTAAAAGTCTACCAATAAATTAAAAATTGAAGATTGTAAAAAATGCCTTAGAAATCAGTTTTCACAGGTAAAAAGGGGTTCTGTCATAGTATGTTTTAGTCAACTTTTAGCCTTATCTCTTAACTTTAGTTAAGTATTAACGATCAAGTAATTTACATTTTTATGTACGTACGTCCTTCCTCGATATATATGTTTTCTCAGGGATTTTCTCAGGGCCAGGTGTGGTCTTTTTTGTATTTCCTTTCTTTTTTTTTCAAAGCTTCTATGATTTTCTTTCTATAAAAGTCATTTTCCTAAAAGATAAATTTAACCCCAAAAATCTAGAAAGAAAAACACTAATTTTACACCTACTCTTTGCAAAAAAATTACTCCATAACAAATGACATACGGATAACATCTATATCTGTAATCTCCCACGGAAAAAAAAAGGTTAAATAATATATTTTTGTTTAATACAACATTACTGATTTTTAATGAATGAAATTTCAAACGTCATTTAGGACTAGGCTCTACTTGCAAGCGATCCTATTTTTCTTTACATGTTTTTTTGCCACTTCAATTCACTCATTTATATTACATATATAAATATAATTGCCACATACATAGTAAAACCTATGTAACTTCAATATATGCATTACATGATAAATCTCATGTAACTGTCAGATGAATGAGAAACTAAAAGACGCGAAATCTTTAAACTTAATAAAAGACAAAAAAAAAGACTTATGTAGATATTTTATAAGAATTTAAGTTTATTACTCAAAATTTGATTGATTCTACAGCCAAGGAAGGTCCTAGACTCCTAGATGACAACAAATAATGTTAAACGACTAATTAAATAATAAACAAGGTAGAAATATGCAGTAAATCAAAGGAGTAAGCCAACAATAAATGCATAACCAAAGATTTGTTAATCATATATATACAATTAAAAATGGTGTACCCTAAAGTGGTATAATTGTTATACAAAAAATGAAGCCAATTTCCTAATCTAAAACTCTTAAAAGAATCAGCTCAATCAGCAATCTGAAGCCTAAAAACTCAAGAAGGAGTCTGCTGCCATATCATTCATACTCTCGACGGCAGAGAACCAAAACTGGCCAACATCATGACCCAACACCGATTCAATATCAAGGATTGAATTTGTTTCCAAGAGAGCGTCAATTTCCTCCGAAGACCACTCATCATTTGCTTCTTCTGCCTGCTGCGTACTACTTGGTGTGGCAGCAGCAGCAACTTCAGTAACTGCAGCATGCAGAATATTATTGCTCCATTCATCTTCTCCATCCTCGTTTCTTAAATTGGGAATAACGAGCTTCATGCTTATGTCTTCGGAGTAATTTGTAGAACCAGAGTTTCCCGAAGTTGTTGTTAAACAGATGCTTGATGGGGTTGTTGTCGCTGAACAATCATGTAGAAAGTTGAGGCGGGCACGAGAGCCATATAGTGCTTTTGCGGCTTTGTCGTAAGACAAGGCAGCATCAACAGAATTTTCAAAACTGCCAAGCCACATTTTTTTTCCTTTTGGCTCACGAATCTCAGCAACCCATTTACCCCATGTCCTCTGCCGAACACCTCTATATTTACATGATGAGTTTTCAGGTCCTCCCTTCCCTTTCATGCATCCCTTCTTCGACCCAATACCTGGAGCTTTACGAACAGATTTGATCTCATTATTGCAAGACTCCAGCTGGGCATTACGCTCTTCCCACTTGGCGAGGGTCTCAGCAACTGATAGAGTAGCATCTTGTCTACTTCGAGACTTCCTCTTCCTGCAAGAACTAAATGGCTGAGACATCAATACTAATGCAAAGCAAAAAGGCAACAATCAATTGCAATAAAAAGATATACGAAACTTTAAGAATCAATGCAAAAAAGGAAAAGCAAAAAAAATGCAACAGACATCAAGCAGAAGTGCAAGGGTGGGGGAGGGGGGCGGAGAGAGAACTTTACTGAGTTTGGGCTGGATGATAGGGAATTCTAGATCTACCATCAATGAACCTTCTTCACATTAATTTCAAAGAAAACCCTAGAAATGCTAAATCTAACTAATAATATTAATTAACTAAATAATTAATTAGTTTCCTTTTTCTGATTCATATTAGAGTAATAATTAGTCAAACTGCTAAAAAGTAAACAAATCAAACGATCACAGGCTTGCAGAGGAACGTGAGGGACGATGCGGACGCACCACCGAGTTCACTCGTAGGAGTCGACGTAGAACAAAGAAAGTGAGAGTTGCACCTCGTCGAAAGTCCAAACACGGCGTCTGACAGGGAGTGACCGCGTCGACTCAGGACGGGTCGGACGCAGACCATGCATGTAATGTAGCCTCCGAGGGCCAAAACGGCGGGTCTTACGGAGGAGTGGGGCGGAGAGGAAGAGTGCATTTATTTTTATTTTATTAATCAATCACAAAACCCAAAATTATCACCCACACCCACACCCACACCCACACAATCAAAAACCACTTTCCGCTGCAACCCAGAAAAACCCTAATGAAATTAGGGGTGAGGGGGGCGGAGAGAGAACTTTACTGAGTTTGGGCCGAAGGATAGGGAATTCTAGATCTATCATCAATGAACTTCTTCACATTAATTTCAGAGAAAACCCTAGAAATACTAAATCTAACTAATAATATTAATTAGTTTCCTTTTTTTGATCCACATTAGAGTAATAATTAGTCAAACTGCTAAAAAGTAAACAAATCAAACGATCACAGGCTTGCAGAGGAACATGAGGGACGATGCGGACGCACCACCGAGTCCATTCGTAGGAGTCGACGTAGAACAGAGTGAGAGTTGCACCTCGTCGAGAGTCCAGACAAGGCGTCTGACAGGGTCCGAGTGGCCGGGTGGACTCAGGACGGGTCGGTGGCAGAGCATGCATGTAGCCTCCGAGGGCCAAAACGGCGGGTCTTACGGAGGAGTGGGGGCGGAGAGGAAGAGTGTACTTATTTTTATTTTATTAATCAATCACAAAACCCAAAATTATCACCCACACCCACACAATCAAAAACCACTTTCCACCGCAACCCAGAAAAACCCTAATGAAACAATAGATCAAATAAAGGGAAACAAAGAAGAAAAGGTTTTGATCAACCAACCTTGATGCCGTATCCTCCGAAGAAATGGCCATCGAAAAACCCACAACCCAGTGGTTGTGAATTTGTGATCTTTTTCAGACAATGAGTACCAACGATTCCGATGAACGGCGATTGTGATCGGCGATTTGGATTAGGGCTTCGTTTCTACGCGGGAAAGAAGAAAGTTGAAGAACTTTTCAGACCAAAACAAAAAACGCTCTTCAGTGCTTTTCTTTCTTCTCAGCGCAAAATACGGTATTTTTTTTCCATGAGCCTGCTACGCGTATTTGTAGTGGTACTGGATTCCCCTTGAGTCTGGAGATTACGACACGTGTCCCCTACTTCTTCTTTTGCCGTTCCTTCTTGGCTCCGTATACATTCTCTTCGGTCTCAATTTTTTTATTTTTTTATTTAAAAAAGGAATTTCCATACCATTTTTTTATTATTATTATTATTGTAATTTCAAAATACTAATTAATTAGATAAACCAAATAAATGTGAACATAATATGTTAAAAGATTAAAAAGAAATATGGACTTAAATCGTAAACTCTAATCATCTTATTAAACATTAAAAACTAACAGATTTTGTATGCCTATTCTATTTAATTAGTTAGGAAGAGCATACTGCGTAGTTAAATTATTTAAAAGCTAAAATGATGTGGAACAAGTCACATAAAGTAGGTCCTCAGTTTCATTTAGGTTTTATTAATTAATTAGGTTATAAGTATTTAATTTCAATTTAAAGAGTTGTGTCATATTATAATTCAATAATGATATTGGCCAAAGTCGGTCAAATTAGGGTTATAATTTTTGTCCATGTCTATTCAAATGGAGACATATTAGAAATGATTATATAATAAACAGATTCTGTTTGAGATGTGACTCGTGTTCTTCTTAAACTTTTTATTAAAAAAAATAAAAAATAAAAAACTAGTATCTAACTTTGAGTGCCATTTACTTAAAGCAATAGTTTTTTTTTTTTTAAATGTAGTTAAATGTTTTTGAAGTACTAGTGATAATAGATAAGGCCTATTATCAAATGATTGCCCCAATTTACAAAAGTATGGTAGATAGTACGTACCGAGATGGTCCATAATTTTTAACAAAAATACAAGCTAAATCAATCATAAATTATCATGTGATCCATATGCCTCATTAAATATTTTAAAAAAAAAAAAATTAAAACTAAAAATAAATAAATAAACATTATAAAAATTTTAAAAACATTTTTAAAAAAGTTTAAAAGAAAACAAAAACAAAACAAAATTATTGTGATGGGTCGAGACACCATCAAGGGATGGTTTTGACCCGCCACAAAGGTTTTTGTTTTTGTTTTTGTTTTGTTTTGTTTTTTTTTTTTGGTGTGTGTGTGTGTTTTTTTTTTTTTTTTTTGACCAAATTGGGGTGGGGGGAAGGGCGAAACCATTCTCATTTGGTCATTTGGGGGTGGCCAAAACCATCATTTGCCCTGGGATGGTTTGGCTATGGGGCGTGGCTTTGGGATTTTTTTTTTCTTTAATAATATTATTGAGTTATATGGGATATGTGTCATATTCTGAAAATTGTTGACGTGAATCACTGTTAAATTTATGGATAGAAGATGGACATAAGTACAATCTTTGTATTTTCACTCAACATATAATATCTACGATACTTTTGAAAACCGAGATAGCCATTTGATAATACGCCTCATCTCAAATACTAAAAAAGTTTTTTTTTTTTTTTTTTTTTTTTTTTTTTTTTTTTTTTTTTGTCTTTCCTATTTACTGTGGATATTAGAGTTTAAGGTTTTTAGAATGGGGAACTAAACTTACCCTCCTTAATTTATCATCAATTTAAAATGTCGCATCAATATTTCAATTTGGTTGATACACCTTCATAATCTACCATTAGGGTTCTAATATCCCTCTTTCTTGTAAGCAAAAATGATAATAATACCCTTCATATTACAAAAAAGTTCCAAAAAAAAAAAAAAAAACCAGTAGATAAGTCAAAATAATAATAATAATCCATAGCCATTTGGTAGGTGAATTTTATATTATTTTTTACTTATTTGTATATTATTTTTTCTTACTTATTTGTATATTATTATTTTTTTCTATAAAAAAAAAAAATCATTTTTGTTTAATTAACGGCTTTCAGTGTCTTATTCTTCTTCCTGGAGGTATCTGGGTTGCCTCAAGCTCACAGTGCTCCACAGAGAAATCAGAAATGGCAATAACCAGCACACTTCCAAGCTCCACATCCCCTTTACAAAACCATAATCATCTCACAATTCCAACCAGAACCCATATGATCAAATCCCTTTCCAATTCCATTATCCCAACAACCCAAATCACATCAAAATCACATGAGAACAGAAGGGAAAAGATGGAGGCCACAATACCAACCATGTCGGAGATATTGAAGGCGTCAAGAGCCCAGAAGGTGGACCTCCAGCTCCAAACTCTGGGACCCTTTTTCAGAATCACGGCAAAGAGCTTGGAAACCCAGAAAGATCTTGGGAAGGCTGAGGGACTGATAAGGGTGTGGGTGAGAGGGAAAATTCTCCACCTGGACTCCATTAGATTGAGAAGAGAGACGGTGGGCATGGAGAAATCTATCTTTGGGATCGGTTTGTTCATCGGAGCTGTCGCCGTCAGGTATGGATATGATTGTGGTTGCAAGACAGCTGAGTTACTGGCCATCAATGACTCCGATCTTTACCATTCTAAGGTTCTTGTCTTTACCTTATCTGCCTTTCTTGCATTTACCTGAAAAATAATGATAGAGGATATAGTATTAATTAAAATAATTATATTTATTTATTTTTAGAGTAACTAATTTATTTATTTTTTCAATTTTTTGCTGTCTATTTTTTTCATCTATATTGTGCCTCACATGGTTTATATATAGTAAAAGTTATAATATTCAAAATATTTTTTAATTTAATATAAATCGTAATTCGAAATTTAATTTACCATTACATATTACCAGGAATTTACCCTTAAAAGTTACTATTTCTTGTTAATTTAAGTTTTGGAAACCATTAGTAATTTAATACTAGTTTTTACACTGAAATGAGATTTCTATATCATTATTTCTAGGTGTGAAAAGACGCCTCTACTAACCGCTTATGCAGTTAACTGGCAGTTAATAACCCTAATAATTACTAACTGCTTTTTAAACAATTTTTTTTCTAATTTTTTTTTTTTAAAAAAAAAAAAGAAAAACATCGTTTTTATAGTAAGATGATAATGCCCTTCTACATACAACATCATTTCTAAATTTGTATATATATTTAAATACAAAAACGACCTTGTTTCACACACACACACACATATATATATATATATATATATATATAAAGGCGATCACCGGTGTTTTCAAAACCTAAAATCGCTAACTGTAACCGCCTAGGCGATTAACAATTTTTCCTAATCGCCTTCAAAAGCAGTTAGCGATTAATGCGGTTAACGGTTAGTGGACGATTAATAACCGCCCGCTTTTTCACCATTAATTAGTTCACTTGAGTTTTTTCTTTTTTTCGTCTAGAATCTGTTGGAAATAAAATATTTCTTCTATACTTATGCGTGTATACATATTGTTAAAGTGATATTTTGAATGTCCCAGCTTGTTAGATTCTACACTAGAATTGGGTTCAAGGCTGTGCATGAAGTGAGCGGTTCGAGGGTGGGAGATTATGGGCACATGTTGGTTTGGGGAGGAATTGGTACTCGAATGGATGCCATTGTTGAAGATCTTCTTATAAAATGGTGCACCAGGTTCAAGTTTCGGAATTGAAGTAATGCTGCTGAGCTTCATACACCTTTTTTTATTTCTTTCACCGTTGTTTTGGCTACATTCAATAAAAAGATTCAAAGGTGGAATTCCAAGCCATCAGCGGGCTTTGTTTGTTAAACCCTTTTACCCTTTGTTACTGTGGATTGAAAAAAAAAAAAAAAAAAAAAGTTTGGTATAAAAAAAATGAAAAAGCTGTATAAAAAAGTAAAAAAAAAAAAAAAGTTTTATAGTAATTTTTTTATTTGAATGATAGTAAAAACAAGCTATTGAATTAAAAGCCAAAGCTGAATTTAAATCCTTAATAACAAATTAGTATTCTTGTTCTTCATATCACTTGGAAGAAGGAGAAGCCATACATATGAGAACAAATAAATATTTTATCTAAATCTATTTATGTAATAACATACAGATAACATCCATATCAATGTGCTCCTTATCTCAAAAAATTTCAAACCTCAGTGACTTTAGAATAGGCAAAACAGTGAAAATATCTAAACCTAACCAAAAAATGAAGGAAAAGTAGGAATAGAGCGGAAGAATGGAAGATTCCCAAACAAAAATTTATGCGGTAAATCAAAGGAGTAAGCCAACATAAATGCATAACAAAAACTTTGTTAATCATATATACACTTTGTTTATCATTCAATTGAACATGATGTACCTTAAAGTGGTATAATTCTTATACAAAAAATGAAGCCAATTTCTCAATCTAAAACCCTTAAAGAATCAGCTCAGTCAACAATATGAGTATGCATATCTATCTCCTTCATAATCCAAAATAATTCTATTAATACTCCAAGTGTCTGCCTATCTGACTTATATATTTACTCAAACCTAAAAACTTAGGAAGCAGAGAACTAAAGCTGGCTAACATCATGACGCAATACCGATTCAATATCATGGATTGGACTTGTTTCGAAGAAAGCGTCAATTTCCTCTGAAGACCACACTTCATTCGTTGAATACTCTTGTCCCAAATCCCAAAAACCGCTTGATTCTTGTTCAATGTTACACCACTCATTCTTTGCTTCTTCTATCTGCTGTGTACTACTCGGTGTGGCAGCAGCAGCAGCTTCAATGATTGCAGTATACAGAGTATTACTGCTCCATTCATCTTCCCCATCCTCGTTTCTTAAATTGGGGGTAACAAGCTTCATGCTTATATCTTCAGAGTAATTTGTACAATCAAAGCTTGCTGGAGTTGCTATTAAACAGGTACCTGATGGGGTTCTTGTTGCTGAACAAGAACAATTATCTGGAAAGTTGAGGCGGGCACAAGAACTGTACATTGCTTTTGCAGCTTTATCGTAAGCAAAGGCAGCATCAACAGCATTTTCAAAACTGCCAAGCCACATTTTTTTTCCTTTTGGCTCACGAATCTCAGCAACCCATTTACCCCATGTCCTCTGCCGAACACCTCTATATTGACATGATGAGTTTTCGGGTCCTCCTTTGCCTTTCATGCATCCCTTCTTCGACCCAATTCTTGGAGCTTTACGAACTGATTTTATCTCATTATTGCAAGAGTCCAGCTGGGCATTACGCTCTTCCCACTTAGCGAGGGTCTCAGCAACCGATAGAGTTGCATCTTGTCTACTTCTAGACTTCCTCTTCCTGCAAAAACTAAATGGCAGAGACATCAATACAAATGCAAAGCAAAAAGGCAACAATCAATTGCAATAAAAAGATATACGAGACTTTAAGAATCAATGCAAAAAGGTTAACAGTCAATTGCTTACCGGAAAAGCAAAAAAAAAGCAACAATCAATGGCGGAGATCTGACCTCAAACAGTGGCCGGTGGGAGGCACATAGGGCAAGGGTGGGGGAGGGGGGCGGAGAGAGAACTTTACTGATTTTGGACTGGAGGATAGGGAATTCTAAATCTACTATTAATGAACCTTCTTCACATTAATTTAAGAGAAAACCCTAGAAATACTAAATCTAACTAATTAATTAATTAGTTTCCTTTTTTTGAATCATATTAGACTAATAATTAGTCAAAGTGCTAAAAAGTAAACAAATCATACGATCACAGGCTAACAGAGGAACATGAGGGACAATGCGGACGCACCACCGAGTCCACTCGTAGGAGTCGACGTAGAACAAAGAGAGTGAGAGTTGCACCTCGTCGAGAGTCCAGACACGGCGTCTGACAGGGTCCGAGTGGCCGAGTGGACTCAGGACGGGTCGGACGCAGAGCATGCATGTAGCCTCGGAGGGCCAAAACGGCGGGTGTTACGGAGGAGTGGGGGCGGAGAGGAAGAGTGTACTTATTTTTATTTTATTAATCAATCACAAAACCCAAAATTATCACCCACACCCACACAATCAAAAATCCTTTTCCGGCAAAACCCAGAAAAAACCCACCAAGTCCAACAGACACAATTCAAGAATTCACAAAGAAACTATATATAGATATCAAGAATTATCGCAAATCAAGAATCCCATAATAATGAAATTTAAAGAAAAAAAAAAAGAAGCGTAAAAAGAATAGAAATAAAAGGAAAAGAAAAGGTTTTGAATTTTGATGACCCACCTGGATGCCGTAGCCTCCGACGAATTGGCCATCAAAGAACCCACTGCCCAGTGATTGTAAATTTGTGATTTTTTCAGACGATGAGCAACAGCAATTCCGATGATCAGCGATATTTGCGACAACTTTTCAGACAAAAAAAAACACTCTTCAGTGTTTTCCTTCTTCTCAGCGCAAAATACGGTATTTTTATTTTTCAGGAGCCTGCTACGCGTATTTGTAGTGGATTCCGCTTGAGTACTTTTTTTATTGTAATTTAAAAATGCTACTTAAATAAACCAAATAAATCTCTCCTGACAATTATCTTTAATTAATCTAATTAATACAAGATAATTAGAGCATGATGATGATCACGATGATTTTTTAAACATCTTTTTTTTTTCTTCGAAATTTCTAGTATTGAGACAATGCCTTGGGGCCTGATTTTAGACGTAACCATATGGTAACGACATTGAAATAGTGCAAAGTGTTACCTTTCAAAAATGTGATGTTCAAACTATTGTCACGTCCCCTTCCCAAAAGGGACGTTTTTGCAAAAATGTCACCTTGTAGGGATATTTTTATTGTTCAAATGTCTCTAATTTTTATTTTAGTTACTATATATGTTTAAGGACATTTGTAAAAATATTACTATTCAAATGTCCATAATTAAATAAAGACGTTTTTTTTGACGTAAAATGTCACATTTCACATGTCACTATTTTGCCAAATTTTTGTAGTGCATGGAGGAGCAACTCTTAGATTGAAATTATATATTTTGCAATAAAAGATAAAATATGGCATCCCAGATCAATTATTGAGCATACATACATAACTCTTGTCATAAAAGGTTATACCATCTCTAGTAAATCTAGGTAATTCTCCGTGTTAAATTTGTCGTTTCCTGGTTTTTCTTTTTGGTTCCAAACAAACAAATTAAGGAAAAGGTATGCATACATGTTTCAAACTGCCACTTTATTGTTAACGTGTCGTTAACAATAAAGTGGCTTGGCCATACATTATAGTTGACTTGGGGTGGTGTGGTCCAACCACCCCAAATGGCTAGAAATATAAACTTATGTAGTAGTGGTGTTAATTAGTCATTGAATTCCAATAGATGTGTTCTTTGTTAAGAGTTGTCAGAGTTTTTAGCGTTAATCTATTTGTTCTACCCTTGTATATAGTTGTGTATGCTATAGTAAAAAATGGAGTGCATGACAGCAATGCAATAGATAGATATTCCTTTTACGAATTGAACACTGTAAAAGTCTACCAATAAATTAAAAATTGAAGATTGTAAAAAATGCCTTAGAAATCAGTTTTCACAGGTAAAAAGGGGTTCTGTCGTAGTATGTTTTAGTCAACTTTTAGCCTTATCTCTTAACTTTAGTTAAGTATTAACGATTAAGTAATTTACATTTTTATGTACGTACGTCCTTCCTCGATATATATGTTTTTTCAGGGATTTTCTCAGGTGTGGTCTTTTTTGTATTTCCTTTTTTTTTTTTTTTCAAAGCTTCTATGATTTTCTTTCTATAAAAGTTATTTTCCTAAAAGATAAATTTAACCCCAAAAAACTACAAAGAAAAACACTAATTTTACACCTACTCTTTGCAAAAAAATTACTCCATAACAAATGACATACGGATACCATCTATATCTGTAATCTCCCACGGAGAAAAAAAGGTTAAATAATATATTTTTGTTTAATACAACATTACTGATTTTCAACGAATGAAATTTCAAACGTCATTTAGGACTAGGCTCTACTTGCAAGCGATCCTATTTTTCTTTACATGTTTTTTTGCCACGTCAACTCACTCATTTATATTACATATATAAATATAATTGCCACATACATAGTAAAACCTATGTAACTTCAATATATGCATGCATAATAAATCCCATGTAACTCTCAGATGAATGAGAAACTAAAAGACACGAAATCATTAAACTTAATAAAATACAAAAAAAGACTTATGAAGATATTTTATAAGAATTTAAGTTTATTACTCAATATTTGATTGATTCTACAGCCAAGGAAGGTCCTAGACTCCTAGATGACAACAAATAATGTTAAACGACTAATTAAATAATAAACAAGGTAGAAATATGCAGTAAATCAAAGGAGTAAGCCAACAATAAATGCATAACCAAAGATTTGTTAATCATATATATACAATTGAAAATGGTGTACCCTAAAGTGGTATAATTGTTATACAAAAAATGAAGCCAATTTCCTAATCTAAAACTCTTAAAAGAATCAGCTCAATCAGCAATCTGAAGCCTAAAAACTCAAGAAGGCGTCTGCTGCCATATCATTCATACTCTCGACGGCAGAGAACCAAAACTGGCCAGCATCATGACCCAACACCGATTCAATATCAAGGATTGAATTTGTTTCCAAGAGAGCATCAATTTCCTCCGAAGACCACTCATCATTTGCTTCTTCTGTCTGCTGCGTACTACTTGGTGTGGCAGCAGCAACAACTTCAGTAACTGCAGCATGCAGAATATTACTGCTCCATTCATCTTCCCCATCCTCATTTCTTAAATTGGGAGTAACGAGTTTCATGCTTATGTCTTCGGAGTAATTTGTAGAACCAGAGTTTCCCGAAGTTGTTGTTAAACAGATGCTTGATGGGGTTGTTGTCGCTGAACAATCATGTAGAAAGTTGAGGCGGGCACGAGAGCCATACAGTGCTTTTGCGGCTTTATCATAAGACAAGGCAGCATCAACAGAATTTTCAAAACTGCCAAGCCACATTTTTTTTCCTTTTGGCTCACGAATCTCAGCAACCCATTTACCCCATGTCCTCTGCCGAACACCTCTGTATTTACATGATGAGTTTTCAGGTCCTCCCTTCCCTTTCATGCATCCCTTCTTCGACCCAATACCTGGAGCTTTACGAACAGATTTGATCTCATTATTGCAAGACTCCAGCTGAGCATTACGGTCTTCCCACTTGGCGAGTGTCTCAGCAACTGATAGAGTAGCATCTTGCCTACTTCGAGACTTCCTCTTCCTGCAATAACTAAATGGCTAAGACATCAATACTAATGCAAAGCAAAAAGGCAACAATCAATTGCAATAAAAAGATATATGAAACTTTAAGAATCAATGCAAAAAAGGAAAAGCAAAAAAAATGCGACAGACATCAAGCAATAGTGCAAGGGTGGGGGACGAGGGGCGGAGAGAGAACTTTTCTGAGTTTGGGCCGGAGGATAGGGAATTCTAGATCTACCATCAATGAACCTTCTTCACATTAATTTCAGAGAAAACCCTAGAAATACTAAATCTAACTAATAATATTAATTAACTAATTAATTAATTAGTTTCCTTTTTCTGATTCATATTAGAGTAATAATTAATCAAACTGCTAAAAAGTAAACAAATCAAACGATCACAGGATTGCAGAGGAACGTGAGGGACGATGCGGACCCACCACCGAGTCCACTCGTAGGAGTCGATGTAGAACAAAGAGAGTGAGAGTTGCACCTCGTCGAAAGTCCAAACACGGCGTCTGACAGGGTCCGAGTGACCGCGTCGACTCAGGACGAGTCGGACGCAGACCATGCATGTAATGTAGCCTCCGAGGGCCAAAACGGCGGGTCTTAAGGAGGAGTGGGGCGGGGAGGAAGAGTGCATTTATTTTTATTTTATTAATCAATCACAAAACCCAAAATTATCACCCACACCCACACAATCAAAAACCACTTTCCGCTGCAACCCAGAAAAACCCTAATGAAATTAGGGGTGAGGGGGGGGGGGGGGAGAGAACTTTACTGAGTTTGGGCCGAAAGATAGGGAATTCTAGATCTATCATCAACGAACCTTCTTCACATTAATTTTAGAGAAAACCCTAGAAATACTAAATCTAACTAATAATATTAATTAGTTTCCTTTTTTTGATTCACATTAGAGTAATAATTAGTCAAACTGCTAAAAAATAAACAAATCAAACGATCACAGGCTTGCAGAGGACATGAGGGACGATGCGGACGCACCACCGAGTACATTCGTAGGAGTCGACGTAGAACAAAGAGAGTGAGAGTTGCACCTCGTCGAGAGTCCAGACAAGGCGTCTGACAGGGTCCGAGTGGCCGAGTGGACTCAGGACGGGTCGGAGGCAGAGCATGCATGTAGCCTCCGAGGGCCAAAACGGCAGGTCTTACGGAGGAGTGGGGGCGGAGAGGAAGAGTGTACTTATTTTTATTTTATTAATCAATCACAAAACCCAAAATTATCACCCACACCCACACAATCAAAAACCACTTTCCACCGCAACCCAGAAAAACCCTAATGAAACAATAGATCAAATAAAGGGAAACAAAGAAGAAAAGGTTTTGATGAACCAACCTTGATGCCGTATCCTCCGAAGAAATGGCCATCGAAAAACCCACAACCCAGTGGTTGTAAATTTGTGATCTTTTTCAGACAATGAGTACCAACGATTCCGATGAACGGCGATTGTGATCGGCGATTTGGATTAGGGCTTCGTTTCTACGCGGGAAAGAAGAAAGTTGAAGAACTTTTCAGACCAAAACAAATAAACACTCTTCAGTGCTTTTCTTTCTTCTCAGCGCAAAATACGGTATTTTTTTTCCATGAGCCTGCTACGCGTATTTGTAGTGGTACTGGATTCCGCTTGAGTCTGGAGATTACGACACGTGTCCCCTACTTCTTCTTTTGCCGTTCCTTCTTGGCTCCGTATACATTCTCTTCGGTCTCAATTTTTTTATTTTTTTATTTAAAAAAAGGAATTTCCATACCATTTTTTTATTATTATTATTATTGTAATTTCAAAATACTAATTAATTAGATAAACCAAATAAATGTGAACATAATATGTTAAAAGATTAAAAAGAAATATGGACTTAAATCGTAAACTCTAATCATCTTATTAAACATTAAAAACTAACAGATTTTGTATGCCTATTCTATTTAATTAGTTAGGAAGAGCATACTGCGTAGTTAAATTATTTAAAAGCTAAAATGATGTGGAACAAGTCACATAAAGTAGGTCCTCAGTTTCATTTAGGTTTTATTAATTAATTAGGTTATAAGTATTTAATTTCAATTTAAAGAGTTGTGTCATATTATAATTCAATAATGATATTGGCCAAAGTCGGTCAAATTAGGGTTATAATTTTTGTCCATGTCTATTCAAATGGAGACATATTAGAAATGATTATATAATAAACAGATTCTGTTTGAGATGTGACTCGTGTTCTTCTTAAACTTTTTTTTTGAAAAAAAAAAAAAAAAAAAATCTTGTATCTAACTTTGAGTGCCATTTACTTAAAGAAATAGTTTTTTTTTTTTTTAAATGTAGTTAAATGTTTTTGAAGTACTAGTGATAATAGATAAGGCCTATTATCAAATGGTTGCCCCAATTTTCAAAAGTATGGTAGATAGTACGTACCGAGATGGTCCATAATTTTTAACAAAAATACAAGCTAAATCAATCATAAATTATCATGTGATCCATATGCCTCATTAAATATTTTTAAAAAAAAATTAAAACTAAAAATAAATAAATAAACATTATAAAAATTTTAAAAACATTTTTAAAAAAGTTTAAAAGGAAACAAAAACAAAACAAAATTATTGTGATGTGTCGAGACACCATCAAGGGATGGTTTTGACCGGCCACAAACGCTTTTGTTTTTTATTTTTATTTTTTTTTTTTGTGTTTTTTTTTTTTCTTGACCAAATTGGCGTGAGGGGAGGGCGAAACCACTCTCATTTGGTCATTTGGGGGTGGCCAAAACCATCATTTGCCCTGGAATGGTTTGGCTATGGGGCGTGGCTTTGGGATTTTTTTTTTAATAATATTATTGAGTTATATGGGACATGTGTCATGTTCTGAAAGTTGTTGACGTAAATCACTGTTAAATTTATGGATGGAACATAAGTACAATCTTTATATTTTCACTCAACATATAATATTTACGATACTTTTGAAAACCGAGATGGCCATTTGATAATACTTTTTTTTTTTTTTTGGTCTTTCCTATTTACTGTGGATATTAGAGTTCAAGGTTTTTAGAATGGTAAACTAAACTTACCCTCCTTAATTTATCATCAATTTAAAATGTCGCATCAATATTTCAATTTGGTTGATATACCTTCATAATCTACCATTAGGGTTCTAATATCCCTCTTTCTTGTAAGCAAAAGTGATAATAATACCCTTCATATTACAAAAAAGTTTCAAAAAAAAAAAAAAAAAACCAGTAGATAAGTCAAAATAATAATAATAATCCATAGCCATTTGGTAGGTGAATTTTTTTTTTTTACTTATTTGTATATTATTTTTTTCTTACTTATTTGTATATTATTATTTTTTTCTAAAAAAAAAAAATCATTTTTGTTTAATTAACGGCTTTCAGTGCCTTATTCTTCTTCCTGGAGGTATCTGGGTTGCCTCAAGCTCACAGTGCTCCACAGAGAAATCAGAAATGGCAATAACCAGCACACTTCCAAGCTCCACATCCCCTTTACAAAACCATAATCATCTCACAATCCCAACCAGAACCCATATGATCAAATCCCTTTCCAATTCCATCATCCCAACAACCCAAATCACATCTAAATCACATGAGAACAGAAGGGAAAAGATGGTGGCCACAATACCAACCATGTCGGAGATATTGAAGGCGTCAAGAGCCCAGAAGGTGGACCTCCAGCTCCAAACTCTGGGACCCTTTTTCAGAATCACGGCAAAGAGCTTGGAAACCCAGAAAGATCTTGGTAAGGCTGAGGGACTGATAAGGGTATGGGTGAGAGGGAAAATTCTCCACCTGGACTCGATTAGATTGAGAAGAGAGACGGTGGGCATGGAGAAATCTATCTTTGGGATCGGTTTGTTCATCGGAGCTGTCGCCGTCAGGTATGGATATGATTGTGGTTGCAAGACAGCTGAGTTACTGGCCATCAATGACTCCGATCTTTACCATTCTAAGGTTCTTGTCTTTACCTTATCTGCCTTTCTTGCATTTACCTGAAAAATAATGATAGAAGATATTGTATTAATTAAAATAATTAATTTTTTTTTTTTTTAGAGTAACTAATTTATTTATTTTTTCAATTTTTTGCTGTCTATTTTTTTCATCTATATTGTGCCTTACATGGATTATATATAGTAAAAGTTATAATATTCAAAATATTTTTTAATTTAATATAAATCTTAATTCGAAATTTAATTTACCATTACATATTACGAGGAATTTACCCTTAAAAGTTACTATTTCTTATTAATTTAAGTTATGGAAACCATTAGTAATTTAATACTAGTTTTTACACTGAAATGAGATTTCCATATCGTTATTTCTAGGTGTGAAAAGACGTCTATGCTAGCTGCTTATGCGGTTAACTGGCGGTTAATAACCTTAATAATCATTAATCGCTTTTTAAAGAATTTTTTTTTTTTTAAAAAAAAAAAAACGTCATTTTTATAGTAATATGATAATGCCTTCTTACATACAACATCATTTTTAAATTTATATATATATATATATATATATATATATATATATATAAAGGCGATTACCGGTGTTTTTAAAACCTAAAATTGTTAACCGTAACCGCCTAGGCGATTAAAGATTTTTCCTAATCGCCTTCAAAAGCAGTTAGCGATTAATGCGGTTAACGGTTAGTAGACGATTAATAACCGCCCGCCTTTTTACATTAATTAGTTCACTTTAGTTTTTTCTTTTTTGGTCTAGAATCTGTTGGAAATAAAATATTTCTTCTATACTTATGTGTGTATACATATTGTGAAAGTGATATTTTGGATGTCCCAGCTTGTTAGATTCTACACTAGAATTGGGTTCAAGGCTGTGCATGAAGTGAGCGGTTCGAGGGTGGGAGATTATGGGCACATGTTGGTTTGGGGAGGAATTGGTACTCGAATGGATGCCATTGTTGAAGATCTTCTTATAAAATGGTGCACCAGGTTCAAGTTTCGGAATTGAAGTAATGCCGCTGAGCTTCATACACCTTTTTTTCTTTCTTTCACCGTTGTTTTAATAAAAAGATTCAAAGGTGGAATTCCAAGCCATCAGCGGGCTTTGTTTGTTAAACCCTTTTACCCTTTGTTATTGTGGATTGATGTGAAAAAAAAAAAAAAAAAAAAAAAAAAATTGTATAAAAAAAATGAAAAAGCTGTATGAAAAAGTTAAAAAAAAAAATTGTTTTATAGTAATTTTTTTATTTGAATGATAGTAAAAACAAGCATATTGAATTAAAAGCCAAAGCTGAATTTAAATCCTTAATAACGAATTAGTATTCTTGTTCTTCATATCACTTGGAATAAGGAGAAGCCATACATATGAGAGAAATATTTTATCTAAATCTATTTATGTAATAACATACAGACAACATCCATATAAATGTGCTCCTTATCTCAAAAGATTCCAAACCTTAGTGACTTTAGGATAGGCAAAACATAGAAAATATCTGAACCAAACCAAAAAATGAAGGAAAAGTAGGAATAGAGCGGAAGAATGGAAGATTCCCAAACAAAAAATTATGCGGTGAATCAAAGGAGTAAGCCAACATAAATGCATAACAAAAACTTTGTTAATCATATATACACTTTGTTTATCATTCAATTGAACATGATGTACCTTAAAGTGGTATAATTCTTATACAAAAAATGAAGCCAATTTATCAATCTAAAACCCTTAAAAAATCAGCTCAGCCAACAATATGAGTATGCATATCTGTCTCCCTCATAATTCAAAATAGTTCTATTAATACTCCAGCTGCCTGCCTATCTGACTTATATATTTACTCAAAGCTAAAAACTCATGAACCAGAAAACTAAAGCTGGCTAACATCATGACGCAATACCGATTCAATATCATGGATTGGACT
This sequence comes from Corylus avellana, assembly GCF_965113065.1. Classification (NCBI taxonomy): domain Eukaryota; kingdom Viridiplantae; phylum Streptophyta; class Magnoliopsida; order Fagales; family Betulaceae; genus Corylus; species Corylus avellana. The sequence continues at coordinate 3,885,927 of NC_142493.1, read as the reverse complement.
TGTTTCGAAGAAAGCGTCAATTTCCTCTGAAGACCACACTTCATTCGTTGAATACTCTTGTCCCAAATCCCAAAAACCGCTTGATTCTTGTTCAATGTTACACCACTCATCCTTTGCTTCTTCTATCTGCTGTGTACTACTCGGTGTGGCAGTAGCAGCAGCTTCAATGATTGCAGTATACAAAGTATTACTGCTCCATTCATCTTCTCCATCCTCGTTTCTTAAATTGGGGGTAACAAGCTTCATGCTTATATCTTCAGAGTAATTTGTACAATCAAAGCTTGATGGAGTTGCTATTAAACAGGTACCTAATGGGGTTCTTGTTGCTGAACAAGAACAATTATCTGGAAAGTTGAGGCGGGCACAAGAACTGTACATTGCTTTTGCAGCTTTATCGTAAGCAAAGGCAGCATCAACAGCATTTTCAAAACTGCCAAGCCACATTTTTTTTCCTTTTGGCTCACGAATCTCAGCAACCCATTTACCCCATGTCCTCTGCCGAACACCTCTATATTGACATGATGAGTTTTCGGGTCCTCCTTTGCCTTTCATGCATCCCTTCTTCGACCCAATTCTTGGAGCTTTACGAACTGATTTTATCTCATTATTGCAAGAGCCCAGCTGGGCATTACGCTCTTCCCACTTGGCGAGGGTCTCAGCAACCGATAGAGTTGCATCTTGTCTACTTCTAGACTTCCTCTTCCTACAAAAACTAAATGGCAGAGACATCAATACAAATGCAAAGCAAAAAGGCAACAATCAATTGCAATAAAAATATATACGAGACTTTAAGAATCAATGCAAAAAGGTTAACAGTCAATTGCTTACCGGAAAAGCAAAAAAAAATGCAACAATCAATGGCGGAGATCTGACCTCAAACAGTGGCCGGTGGGAGGCACATAGGGCAAGGGTGGGGGAGGGGGGCGGAGAGAGAACTTTACTGATTTTGGACTGGAGGATAGGGAATTCTAAATCTACTATCAATGAACCTTCTTCACATTAATTTCAGAGAAAACCCTAGAAATACTAAATCTAACTAATAAATTAATTAACTAATTAATTAATTAGTTTCCTTTTTTTTAATCATATTAGACTAATAATTAGTCAAAGTGCTAAAAAGTAAACAAATCATACGATCACAGGCTAACAGAGGAACATGAGGGACAATGCGGACGCACCACCGAGTCCACTCGTAGGAGTCGACGTAGAACAAAGAGAGTGAGAGTTGCACCTCGTCGAGAGTCCAGACACGGCGTCTGACAGGGTCCGAGTGGCCGAGTCGACTCAGGACGGGTCGGACGCAGAGCATGCATGTAGCCTCGGAGGGCCAAAACGGCGGGTGTTACGGAGGAGTGGGGCGGAGAGGAAGAGTGTACTTATTTTTATTTTATTAATCAATCACAAAACCCAAAATTATCACCCACACCCACACAATCAAAAATCCTTTTCCAGCAAAACCCAGAAAAAACCCACCAAGTCCAACAGACACAATTCAAGAATTCACAAAGAAACTATATATAGATATCAAGAATTATCGCAAATCAAGAATCCCATAATAATGAAATTTTTTTTTAAAAAAAAAGAAGCGTAAAAAGAATAGAAATAAAAGGAAAAGAAAAGGTTTTGAATTTTGATGACCCACCTGGATGCCGTAGCCTCCGACGAATTGGCCATCGAAGAACCCACTGCCCAGTGATTGTAAATTTGTGATTTTTTCAGACGATGAGCAACGGCAATTCCGATGATCAGCGATATTTGCGACAACTTTTCAGACAAAAAAAAACACTCTTCAGTGTTTTTCCTTCTTCAATTCTCAGCGCAAAATACGGTATTTTTATTTTTCAGGAGCCTGCTACGCGTATTTGTAGTGGATTCCGCTTGAGTACTTTTTTTATTGTAATTTAAAAATACTACTTAAATAAACCAAATAAATCTCTCCTGACAATTATCTTTTATTAATCTAATTAATACAAGATAATTAGAGCATGATGATGATCACGATGATTTTTTAAACATCTTTTTTTTTTCTTCGAAATTTCTAGTATTGAGACAATGCCTTGGGGCCTGATTTTAGACGTAACCATATGGTAACGACATTGATACAGTGCAAAGTATTACCTTTCAAAAATGTGATGTTCAAACTATTGTCACGTCCCCTTCCCAAAAGGGACGTTTTTGCAAAAATGTCACCTTGTAGGGATATTTTTATTGTTCAAACGTCTCTAATTTTTATTTTAGTTACTATATTTAAGGACATTTGTAAAAATGTTACTATTCAAATGCCCATAATTAAATAGAGACGTTTTTTTTTGACGTAAAATGTCACATTTCACATGTCACTATTTTGCCAAATTTTTATAGTGCATGGAGGAGCAACTCTTAGATTGAAATTATATATTTTGCAATAAAAGATAAAATATGGCATCCCAGATCAATTATTGAGCATACATACATAACTCTTGTCATAAAAGGTTATACCATCTCTAGTAAATCTAGGTAATTCTCCGTGTTAAATTTGTCGTTTCCTGGTTTTTCTTTTTGGTTCCAAACAAACAAATTAAGGAAAAGGTATGCATACATGTTTCAAACTGCCACTTTATTGTTAACGTACGTGTCCTTAACAATAAAGTGGCTTGGCCATACATTATAGTTGACTTGGGGGTGGTGTGGTCCAACCACCCCAAATGGCTAGAAATATAAACTTATGTAGTAGTGTTAATTAGTCATTGAATTACATTAATTAGCAATATTATGAGATAGTAATAAGATAAAAATATGGTTTTTAACATCATTTACCATCATATATTACAAACAAGGAGGATAAGATTAGAGGTGAGAGGGGCAAAATCCATTGTGGGGCAAAATAGTAAATCTAAATGTGTAATGATAAGTTTGCAATTTCGGAGAGACACACTGAAACACAAAGACCGAGAGAAAGCAAGACATAAATTTCCTACAAATTAAGTTGTAACAGCATCTAAAAAAGTGAGATAAGCATGTGAAAAACACATTTTTTTTTTTAATAGCATGTGTTTTTTATATGCTTAAAAATACATGTCACTATTTAAACGTTAGGTTGAAAGAATTCTTATAACCCAGTTTGTAGAAAATTTATGTCATTTTTTATTTTTACATTAATAAGTAATTAAACTAATTTTATACAAAAATAGTAATAATTAAAATTTTGCGTTGAAGTGATGATGATGATCAGTTGGAATATTAGGATCTGGGTTTACATGATCAACCCCATCATCAACGTTCCTCAGCCAAAACGTCTGATTGAAGGAAGCTGCACCCTCTGGAACATCCTCCATCGCCGATTCATGGCCGTTTGGGAAGTATATCCCGGTACGTGGATGTGGAACCCAGTATGACGAATCATCCATAGTTTTGGCACCATTCACAGCATTTCTAGGTTTCTCCGGCCGATCTGGTCCTGCGAGCTTGCTCCACCGCCGGTTTACAGCTCGTTTAGCTTCCCTACATGCATGAACCAACAATTGGCTTTTCTTGTCAAAGTTGTTCTACAAATCCATTATTTTCCTTAAAGTTTTTTCCACAATTTTAACCGGAGAATATCCCGTTAATTATATTTGAACAATATTTTTGTTATTTTAATTTTTGAGAAGACAAAATTAAATACCCTCAAATATAACTAACTGAATATTCTCTAGTTCATTTGAATGTTCCTAAATTCTCTCACGTATACATGTACGTAATAATGAAACCAAAAAAAAAAAATGAAAGAAATATTATTATTATTATTATTATTTTTGTTTTGAGTGAAAGAAATATTATCATTAGTGTCAAGTGACTGTTCACCAATCAAATATATATTGAGAGTCAAACTTGAGCATTAAAAGAGGGGAACAAGATCCACTTCATTTTATTTGAACTGGATAATATCCATTTAGTTATAGGGTAGAGGTATTTTTGTCTTTTTACTTTTTGAGATGACAAAAATACCCATTCATTATAATTAACTGAATATTTTCCAGTTCAAATTCTAATTTTAAAAGGACGGGATGTTGTCCTTTAGGTGTTTTTTTTTTTTAGTATTATTATTAAATCTTTGACACTACAAACTAATAAGCAATTTCAAATGAGACATAATCATTCATTTGTACTATATACTTTCTTTTTTTTTGAAGGTTTTGTACTATATACTAAAGTGCGGTTTGAAATCATTCAAATTCGAAAATATTGCTTTATGCGTAGAAAAGTCTATACAATGAATGCAAACAAAACTCTATATATATATATATATATATGCTTGTACGAAGAGCTTTCAGCCAACAATATTATCTTTTCAATAATATATTTTTATCTCTCATTTTAATTAATATTCAAGTGGTAATTAATTGATCGAATTGAACCTCACTTTAAATCCACACGTAAAGAAAAGTATTAAAATATTAATTAAATAATTAAATTTATATTTTTCTATATCCGTACTTAAACAAGTAAGAGAGATATTTCTTTTCTGTTCTGCCTATTAATTAGCAGCATCCAACGTAAGAAAGTCTCTCACTTTCTATAAAACTTGGTTGCTAGATTAATTAAAGTAATAATCAACAGCAGTGGTTCAATAAGATCGATTACCTAAGCAGAAACATCTTTGCTTTCACCATCCCACCTCTGACGACCAATGTATATGATCCTTAATTATAAGTATATATGTGTGTGTGTGTGTGAGAGAGAGAGAGAGAGAGAGAGAGAGATGCAGATGGCTTGAAGGCCTTAAAAGGCTCTTATGGTTTTTATAGCTGCTGGTATGGAGGATTAATTATTGCAGAATAAGTTGTGTTGTACATCAGCTGGTGAAGGTTTGAACCGGAAGAAAGTTCAGAAAAAGCAAAACTCGGAACCTTTTCCCACTTGGGAGACGGTTCTACCAATCTGTGGCTCCAAAGACTCCTGCTTAACACATCACAGCAGGATACTCTATTATATTCGACACTCTTTTATATTATCTTCTTCTTGTTTAATTATATATGTAGTTGCAGAATATATATATAACGTTGTTCATCTTTCTCTATATAGTGCATGGTGATACACACGTGGCAACTCTTCTATCTTTGGTTGGAGCATCGGTCACACTCGACTCAAATTGATGGAAGTGCTTTGTGTTGTTGGTCATGGCATAAAAGCCCACTTTTCTACTCACCAATCAATATATGACACATTAGCATACAGCACGATAAAAAAAAAAAAAAAATACTAAAAAACTAATTTTTTTTTTTTTAAAAAAAAAAAAATTAAATTGAAGGAGTGGCTCGCTGGCCATCCCCTCCCCCCCATAGGATTGGCTGGCACAGCCATCCCAGCTCCTCCCCACTGTAGCTTTCTAATTTTGTTTAAAACAAAATAAATTCATTTTTTAACTTAAATTTGATATAATCAAGTGTGGTTGTATTTTTTTCATAAGTGTAAGCTTGGGATGATAGGCTTACGTGGCAACTTCTAATTGGTGGCAGAAAACCACACTTTTCTGCCACAACTGTATAGAGTATGCTCTATGGTTGTTAATGTTTTTGTTTTATGAGATAACTTTACTTAGAACCCTTGAATTATCACGTGTTTTGAAAAAAATTTCAAATTTAAAAAACTCTCAATTTCACTCCCTTAAACTTTTAATTTGATGCAATTGACCACCTTCGTTAAACCCCAACGGAAACCATTAAAAATACCAAATTACCCTTCAATTTTTTTTTAAAAAAATTTTAATTTGTAATTTTATAAAAATGTTAGGGGTATAAATGTCATTTTATCACTTTTAACGTCCAGAAATTGACGAAAGAGGTACAATATTGCATCAAGTTAAAAGTTTAGAGGGTGAAATTGAGAGTTTTTGAAATTTGGGGGGTCTTCTCAAAATGAATAGTAGTTTAGGGGTCTTAAGTGAAGTTTCCCTCTTTTATATATATTAAAATTGTTATTAAAGAAAGCTAGAGTCGGCCAAATATAACCAAGACATATGAAAGAGGCATGTGTTTGACACAGTCTAGATGTACCGATTATTTTGATAGACAGTCTCTTATCACAATTAATTTGATGGTATATATATATATATATGTTGTCATATGGTGAATATGTTGTCATGTTATTTAAAGTTTTTAAATAACGTGGCATTGGTTACACCATTAAATACAATAAACCAAAATTTAGACAGCCAGATAACAGTTTATGCCAGTTTCAAGTATCCTATCCTTGTATTTTCTTTAATTAGTAACTTGTATTTGAGAGTTTAATCAAACTTCACATTCACTTTAGATTTAAGATGTATTGTTAGCTAGCAACCATCATAAAAATCACCATTCACCACAAAATCTTTTCTATTTTTTTACTTTTTGTTCTGAAAAAAGGAGACAAGCTTATGTATTTATAGGTTGAAACATAATTTTTACGAAAACAACACTTAATTTGTCCTTTATTAACCCGTACCTTATCTATCTGTTGTTTTTAATTAGTTTAGAAACTTAATAAAATCAGATTGTAATAACATTGTTTTTGTGTTTTATTATCTTTTTCAAAACATGTAATTTATTCAATATTTGATAACAAAAATTATTAAACTTTGTGATCTTACATGACTAAACATCAAGCACAACAATTACATAAAACTGCCAAGGGTTCGAATATATAAATATATATATTGGTACATGTTTTAGCTTTTTTTTCTCCCTAGTCTATCTTAGGTTGCATATGACATTATGATTTTATAGACAAAAAAAATTGATCGTTTAAAATTGCGTTTTTAAAAAATTAAGATTTAAAAACGCAGATTTTACGTGTTTTTAAATCGCAGGTAAGAAAGTATTTTTTTTAAAGCGCACAACTTTAAAAGCTAAATTGCTATTTTAAATGTCAAACTACAATTTTATTTTAAACGCTTAATTACTTTTTTAATTCACACATTTTAAAA